>NW_025946815.1:0-113027 GCF_000764305.2 Hyalella azteca | reverse complement strand
AGGAGAAATAGGCTTTACCTGCATTACCTCGAATCAGTGCTATTGATGCATCGATTGAATTTTTTATTTGCCATTATTGTCCTCATTTCTAACCACGTCATGTCATAATAGTTACTAGCTGTAAACGTCTTTGAAACGTGAAATTGAGCCTCTGATAGACTGTGCTCTGATCTTAAAACTAAGCGAGTAGTACTATATATACCGCACACATATATATAATTTACAGAGATTGAAATGCCCTCTCCCTTCCCCCCCCATAAGGGGGGAAGGGAGAGCCCTCTCCCCTCCTTCCCCCATAAGGGGGGAAGGGAAGGGGCATTTTTTTAACGCATTTTTCAGATTCGGCCGTGTCTGTCCCGAACGTATCAGGTACCAAATACGCGCGCCCCACGATCGCCCCAAGCTCGACGAGTAATTTCACAAGATTCCATTTCGGCGCTTATTTCGCTCCGGCAACCGGAACCTAAAGCGGACATAGAGCTTCTAATTTACACCGTAACAAGAATTTGGGGCGTCCTTGTGCCAGCGGCTGACAGGAATTAAAGTTTCGATAGGGTATTTGTGCTTAAACGTTTCTCTTTGCGGAAGTGCTCAAACTGGGAAAGAAAATAAAAGATTTACGTATTTTAAAGTATTAAATAACGACGTGGTATAATAATTACAACACTTCTCTTTAACTTCACTTCTTGTCTGTTTGTTTGTTTGTTTGTCTGTCTGCTACAAATCTTATAATCAATATTAAACACACTTCTACCTGTCCAATCAATCTGAAATTTTGCACACTTGTGCAAAGTTGAAGACAAGGCATGAATCAATTGACAGAATATATAATTTTAAAAATTAATATTTTTTCATATATTAATATAAAAAAAATTTAAAAATTAATTTTTATTAGTATATGGAAATAAAATTAGAAATTCATTGTAGGTGTGTAACATAGGAGACACTGTATTCTTTAGAAGTTTTGTCTTTAAAAAGTAATTTTTAAACGCATATTATTACAACTGAAATCAGAAATGGAACCAAAATAGCGTATTCTGTCACTTGAATCTCTCCCCTGTCTCCAACACTTACCCCCCCCCTCTCGCCACCCCCCACCTCATGCAATATACGGCCTGAAAAACTGCTTGATTCAGCGCCCTGCCGCCCATGTCACGTGACAGTGCCATAACAACGCCGTATTCCGTCCCTCCAGGGCTGTTGGAGTTTTTTTCTATGTTAGCCATATGGCGTAACGCTGTTTTAGTTACAAGTGGCCTGTTATTTTTTTCACGGCTACGTCCGGCTAAAGGCGGCAGGCTCGGCTAAGTCCTGTGCCGGTATCGTCTCACAATTTTAACCTGGAGTCGAGTCTTCAACCTTTGAAAATAGCTGCACGGCAGAGAGCTACGCTCTTTCTGAGCTTGCTTTAAGAACAATAATGCATATATTATCCTAAATTCATAACTTAGTAAATGCTTTAGGACGTTAGATACAAAAATTTTGATATGACTCTCAACTCATTCATTGTTTTAAGAAATTTCAAATCGGAAAAGGTATCATAGAGTTTAAGCGAGTCACTTCTGCGGTAGGAGATCTCTTCCCATTTCGAGGCATCGGTCAGTAAGTGCACTAACGTCAACCTCGCAGGCTGTGTAATTTGTCTCAAGATATTTAAAATAGGGTGGAGCATTTGTTCAACTTTTTGGAGATCGGTTACACATTGGCCCGTATGCTAAATAGGGCACTAGCACTACGAAGTAGCACTATGCACTACGAAGTGTCATGTTGGTATGCTAAATACGTCTGTAATGATTTAACTTATTAACTTAGATTATGTGAACCTGATGTTTTGGCAACATCTCCCGAACCATAGAAAAGGCTTCCTTCCAGGTTTTGTTTATTCGTTGTAACTTGGGCAGTCGGCCGCTTGTACCTATGGTAAGCGCTNCAGTTTTAGGGATAGATGGCCGGTTATTGTTTCACGGCTCCATCCTGCTAAAGCGCGACCAGCCCGGCTAAACCCGGCGCCGGTCTCGGCTCAAAATTTTAACTGGGAAGATTCACTCAAAAAATGACTATAATACTTCTAAAATTGTAATTATTTAGACACAAGGCATCAAAACTCTCTTTTCTAACTTGTTCTAACCTAGGTATTGAATTAAAAACTGTCAGAAAAATATAATAACAATTGGCAACGAGTTGATATCTTCCATACCAATTTCTAGATACAGTAATCAAACGAAAAATGTCTTTAATGAATTTGGATCTTTACTAAATTTGAGACCTTTTTATAATTTACACTTGCGCAGTAAATTTACTACTTTCAGCCTTACGTTTTCAGGTCTTCCAAGTCAGGTACTCAACCTATATAATATTCTCAAATGAGCTTTGATATTCATGAACCTCTAGAAATCGGTTGTTTCTTCCCATTGTTGGTGACTGCAATAAATTCCTCGTTCACTGCCGCCTCCTCGTCCTGGATTTCCCCGATGTCTGCCGTCCTCTCGTCGTATACTGTAACAGTATACAGTATTTATTACAGCACTGTAATAAATATTTATTAATTTATTTACTGCACTGTACTATGCTGTACTGTAAATCGTTAGCAATGATAATATTGGTAATAATTAGTAAAATTTAACCATAAGGCGCCACAAAAAATTATCGAAAAATCAGCTGCACCTGATCCGAATGACCCAGGTCTTGACATGAAAAATATTCAAGCTACTATATAAATTATGGACTTTTTTACCATCGCTAGTAAATGCAATGCGTCTGATAATTTTTGACGGAACTTTGTCTCTTTGTCTATGATACCGAAACATTCATAATTACATTCGATATGACGTACGAATTAAAGCGCATCAAGCCAGACTTGAGCACTTGAGCATTTGGTCTGACGTTGAATTTTTAGCTGCGATTTTCGGCCCCGAATATTACCAGAATTTATGCAACCTGGAAAAGTTCGTTTATGACATTTCTTTTTCATCGCATTCGAGCCTTCCAGGCTGATGTTTTGTGAAGAGTTAATAACTCGTATGTTGAAAGTTCGGCAATAATAAGCTACATCGTAAAGGCGTGTAGAGAGAGTTGTTAATCATAGGCATTGCCGAATGAAACGCACCAAAGAAGTTACTCTGACATTCGTCGCTGACAATGTTGCATTACAATGTTTCTAATCCCCAAAGGAAATTATGGCTGACTATTTTCATTAAATAAGTTGTTCAAAACCTTCATTGCTCATTTTTTCCAATTAAATGATGCAGCAGCGATAAATCGGGCGAAATTGCTAAATTCAAGAAGACGTCAGGCTTTTTTCCGCCTGATATTCATTCATAACTTTCGTTTATATGACATCTGAAGGAGAATTATTGGATTGATATCCATGTGATTTTATAAATAATCCATAACAAAAAATTGAAAAATAAACTTTATTACATTTATTAATTTGAATTTAATTTAATTTAAACATTCATTCATTTGACTTCTGTTAAAAAATATATTAATAAACGGTCGGTGACATTACACATAAGATCACAGACAGCCCGGAAAGTAAGCCTTTCATTCAAATGACGTTGAAAAGGCGTACGTATATCTAACGTTATTTGAACGTCATAGGCCTGGTGGAAGATGACTTGTCGAGGCAGCTGGAAACAATGACCCATGAATAATAAATTTACCTGCTAATAATATTGTGTGAATAAAACATTTGTTCCAACGTGGTCAGCCCCGACTTTGATTGCAGTGGCCTCTTATGGGGGTAATAAAAATGTGAACTTTTCTTTTTTAATTTTCCCTTCTTAGAAATTGTTCTATCGAGCTAGTTTAAATAAAATAAGAACAAGAAAATTCTTCGGATGAGGATCGAAAGTCAGCGGTGTCTGAATTCACAATTTTCAGAGGACTTCACGGCAAATCGTTTCGTTCCGTCAGAGCAATTCAATTAATAAATTGCTACTGAGATGTAGAAAATATAAAAAAATTCACTAACCCTTCAATGCAATGTTTCCGATGCAGTTATAGGCAAGGTGACGAAAAATTGACAATAATTAATCGACCCAATGGTACTGTCGGCAGGAAAAGTAGGCAACATGCGGTGAACATGTATAACTAAAAGACTGCCATGTTACAGGACCTTGTTGAAGAAAATGGCTTTCGTTCCGTCAGAGCAATTTTATCTTCAAAAAATAATAAATTGGTATGAAATGTAGAAAATATTAAAAAAGTTCAATAAACCTTCAATGCAATGTTTCCGGCGCAGTTATAGGCAATGCAACGAAAAATTGATTATAAATCATTGGCCTAATCATCCTATTGGCAGGAAAAATTTGGCAACATGTGGTGAATGTGCATAACTAAAAGATTGTCCTGTTACAGGACCTCAGAGAGGAAATTGGCTTTGTTCTCAATTCCTATAACCGCATGGATTACAATTCATATGATTGCCTAAATAGACGCTTTCGCATCTGGATAGATATATTAGATGCATAGAGAAATAGACGCCAATATAGATGCTTTCACATCAACTATAGACGAAATAGTGAATCATATGTTTTTTCACTTTACAGACCACTTTTTGAATCAGAAAATTTGGGACGAAAAACTGAAGGTTTCCCACAACATTCCTCATCATGAATGTTTTTGCAGCATCTTCAAAGATCCTAACCAATTTCTGCATCACTCGTGACTTTTCCACCATACATTACTGATTTGGTGATGAATGTCAACTGGTTCAAAGCTTTCAGCACAGAGAAACGAACGCACTTCCCAGTGGGCGGGATGCCCAATGGGTTGAGGCAGTTTAAAATCACAAAGAGATGTAGACTCGACGAGTCGCTCCGTAATGGCGACTGTGGCTTTCCAACAAATGTTGCTTCTTGGCGCACATGCACTTCACGGCGGCCGCAGCGCTGTGGCGGCGTAACCAAAAAACTGTACGTACTATAAAACAATGCTTCGTAATGTAGCGGGCCAGCCTTGGCCGCACTTAAAACGCTGTTAGTTTTATTCAGCCGCCGCACCTCTCTGACAAAGACTAAGGAGAAAAATACGAATAGATAGTGTTCTCGAGCAGCAGCTGATTAAGAGTAGGCAGCCGACTTTTGCCGGAGCCACAACACTTTGTAATGTCTGTAATTATCTGTGTCTAATTGTCTGTAATGTCCGTGAAATGTAAATATACCTTGTGTCCTTTGAAGATTTGCTGAACTACTTTGATTAATCCTCGTACGCTAGGGTCCGTATAGGCAGAGACCCAGTAACGTCGTGTATGGAGCGTAGTTCTCCCGCTACAGTAACATTTATTTATTGTGTATTCTTTGCGCATGAAAAATATGACCTTAATTTGAGTATCATTTAAAGTGTGTATGCATTATGTGCTATGCTCTATATTCTTCGCGAACTTCCAACCGAAAGAATTTGGGGTTCTGAATGCACGCTGAAGATGAATCGAAACCCGCTAGACTGCTCCCACCTCATCGCATGCTAAGCCAAGATATACATCTTAACTTAATTTGAAACCGAATATCGTATAAAAATCTGTATAATTATCTCAAGTGGCGTGTGATGCCTTGATGCAGCATCGTGTGGTTTAAAGTTATGTAAACGAGGTGCGTATAAAATCATGCCGGGGAAAAGTAATTAGATGACCTCAAATTATTTCAAGTATAGAAAAGGGACATGACTAAATGCGACATGACTGCGCGCTGTACATAACGTGTAATTTAACCCATCCACTTTTTCTGATGTCATATAACGTGTAATTTAACCCATCCACTTTTTCTGATGACATGTAACGTGTAATTTAACCCATCCACTTTTTCTGATGACATGTAACGTGTAATTTAACCCATCCATTTTTTCTGATGACATCTAACGTGTAGCTGTGGACCACCGCATGCTTGGGATTGAGAAGAACTCGAGCGGCGTCCGACACGCCGGATTTGGACCATACGACGTGGACATGAGTCCTTGGATCGAAAATTCACCAATAATTTGAAAGCAAAATGATTAGATTAGAGTATTTATGTTGATATTATCTTTATTCATTAAATATGCAAGCATGTGCAGATATAGAGTGCACATACAGATACCAGAACATATATTAACGATACGTATACAGTACAGAAATACAGGCCAGATATACAACACAGATGCCTATAATATCAATACAGTATAAATGCAAATAACAGTTTAGACTGTTTAAATCCATTGCACAGTAAACAAGGCGACACATGAATATGAAGACAGAAATGAGTGAAGGCTCATCTATCATGTTGAGTTTTGAACCCTTTTGCCCAATATAAACAAATCTCTCAAAAGTTGTGCACTTCTACAGAACAAAGAAAATGCCTAACTAACGTGAGTAAAAAATCAAGTCCTGTTAAGTCCATTTTTATCACAATTTTACCAACGTACATAAGCGTCTGCCACATGTACACTGCACCTAAATTACACACCTAAAACTGTAGCCAAATTTTAATACGGCGAATGTCACAATACTTTAACAGCACCAAAATATGGTGACCACATTCACAGAGAGTTGCTTTACACTGCACCTACATCCTAATGCGATGGAGTATCTCACTAATTCAATAGAATCAAAAAGAAAAAAATTATATAACTCGGTACTCGCTGCAGTGAGTGACAGAGAGCGCATTTTCTCGTCGACGAAAACATGAAGTCACGGACAGACGGACAGACAGACGGACGGACAGACGGACATGGCGAGCACAATAGTGCATTTTTTCATAAATGAGAAAATGCGCTAAAAAGACTGTCCGCTCCCCGCAATGTTGAAACTCAGTAACTATAGCCTATGGTGCCGGCATGTCAAGATACCGATAGACATCGCAGAAATATACCACGTCTTATATATAGGAGCAAGCAGCTAAATCGCAAGAGATTAAATGCGAATAGGAAATCAGTGTTGTACCAAGAAATGTGCACGAATAAAAGCGAGCTGCTCGAAAAACCTACACTGAACCAAAAATCATAACAAACACTGTATATTATTCTAAAAATCTGGATGCGAAGTGTCATGACTTTATTTGATGTGGTTGAAATACATTACATCTGAAAACGTACAGCAAATCAATATACATTCAGGCCGAGCTTTGGTAAATCTCCAATTACGGACTAACTTGCAGTGATGGATGATGTGTACCCATAAATGGATCATTGCGTTATTGATCTGATCAGAGTTTATCATCATTAAAAAACAAATTTTCATCCGCAGGAAACATGGCATGAACTTACTGAAGTACCGCAGAAGCTGTCTCTGCAGTCATGGTTCAGTCGATATTACTGCACTTTTGTACCTAATTTCACTACGTTATTGTACCTGCCCTTGACGCATTATTGAAACTGCTAGAACTTAATCGTCGAATCAGCCACTGCCACAATCCGTTAACGCCAATTCTTGGACAATTTGACTGGCAGTTCTTAACTGCTGCGTCTGCCATCACTGTAGTGCGCACACATAAAATAGAGACACTGTACATGACATGTCTCCAAAAAACAACGACGACGCAGAAATCTTGAGGAACGTACAGTCCGTGTTGTCATCGGGGTCAATACTTCCCCAAACTCCCGTGCCAGGCACGCCGGACATGACTTGGCCGGTGCGCCAAGTCCACACGAGGTTGTCGCGGTGAACCCCCACGTGGTAGAAGGCTAGAAGCCCACTGACACGAAGAGATATCGAGCAGTTACGATGGTTAGGAGTTTCGAAATTGAACTCACACAGAAACGAATGCTACGATTTGAAGGCCTTGCTTCCCGATAAAGCCTCCAGTCATATGCCACGGGCAAGAAAGTCTGACATGCGAGTAGACACATATTTAATTAAAAAATTTCGAATTGAGCCTAATATGCATTCTTACACGTTTACTAATTATATTTAAAAAACTGAAAAATACATAACATCATACTTGGCAGTTGTGACGTGACGTATTCGGCGAACTGCAGGAAGTTGTCAGCGTAGAGAGAGACGAGCTGGGAGCCTCCAGGGCACGAGGTCTGGGCGACGTCGTACGTCACTTCGGACTGGACCACAACCACACAACCGACGTCCTCAACCCAGTCGAAGGTGGCCGGGCAGGGTGG
Source organism: Hyalella azteca (assembly GCF_000764305.2). Classification (NCBI taxonomy): domain Eukaryota; kingdom Metazoa; phylum Arthropoda; class Malacostraca; order Amphipoda; family Hyalellidae; genus Hyalella; species Hyalella azteca. Next base: position 104,939 of record NW_025946815.1, on the reverse strand, counting down.
GGCTGGGGGTTGGACTGGCAAGATTAGTCATCACCAGCTTGCTGCGGAGCAATATTTATCTATGCATAGTGGTAATGGTTGAGCATTGTGAACTAAGTCGAGCAATCGAATATTTTTATGCTATTGAATGTTCTTGACTACAGTGTATCTCTGCATTTTCTCACCAAATGAATTAACTGAATTGGGCTTCTGATGCAATTGAAATCCTCTGGTTAAATTACTCACGCTATAACGGAACGAAACGCTAAGGAATTTTAATTTGGAGTTATATTATTAAGTCGCTCATCGAAATAAATTTTAATTAAACAAATGCATTGAGTCGTACGCATTTGAGGTAAATATTTAAAATTACACTGTCACTGTCAATAATTTACCCGATATTTTTTTATCTTGACCATCATATGTGAATGCCAAATATTGTTTTACAAGCATTTAGGAAGTTGTGGCACAACCAGCGTCAGAAAGATGGAGCTGGTGGTGAGGATACCAAAGATAATCGTCTTCAACAACTATGGGTTAATATTTGTAGATATGTATCGAAGATAATCAATTGGTCCGGTTTTGGGCTGATATGTTGAGTGAAGCAACAGAAGACTAGCATATTATTAAATACGTCGCACTAGGAGTTATCTTACCTTTTCATCGTGTCAGAAATATTACTTTTTTAGGCAAATATTGAGATTGCTTTTCCGATGCATATCCTTACTTAGGTAGGACCTAGAATTTTTTAGGTAGCACCTAGTTTTATCTTAGGTAGGACCTAGTTTAACCTTAGGTATAGGACCTAGTTTTATCTTAGGTAGGATCCAGTTTGGATTTTATTTGGATTTGGTTTTGTCGAATTTTGGGATATATCTTCGTGGAATTCTCAAATCTCAAGGAAAATAGTATTTGAAAAATATTCGTTTATATTTTTTTTTCAAAAAATTTCAATTTTTTCCTCACAATTTCCTAGTTAATTTTTTTCATAACGAAAGATTAATTGGCGTTCAATATACACTAAAAAGTTTTCATTTTAATTCACACACTTTAGTTGCCTTATTATTACCGGAGTAAAGGTGCGCGTAAACGAGGACAGTAGCGACGGCCATTAGAAATTTTAAATGCTAAACGCTGTAATTTTCATGCTGCTGGTCTCTTGTGAGGGGTTACTGGGTCCTTCCATAGCTAGTAGCACCTACATACGACGTTAATAGCGCGGTAAATAGTGACGGTTAGCATTTTGAAGTGGTACTGGCCACCACCGAAGGGATTTTTGAAATAAATAAATGAAAAAGTGACCTAAATCCTGTAGATCACATGCAAACATTAGACTGGTAAAATACCCTCCATTGCACGTAAAAACGGTTACAGGTAAATGAAATAGATAGGCTAGCGTTGTGGTTCTGTTTAACTTACCTACACCTCCTGCATGATAATAATTTTTCCGGACGTAGCATTTGTAGTCGCTGGAACCCGAATAAGTTCGGTTGAAAAAGGCCGGATACGTGGAGTTCAGCAGCAGGCACTGCCCGCTGGTGCTGTGCACGCACATAGTTGGGTAGGGGATGCCACTCTGTGCAGCCCGGCTGGCACAGCGGATGGCACTCATGCCAGAGTAGTTCTTCGATGCCACACCAATTGCGAGAAGTTCTTCCACCGCCACAGGGACCGAAATGTACTCACTCGAACTGCCCAGAGTTTCCTTCACCACGACAAGCAAGATGAACACTAGCAGTTTAATGATCATTATGCTCACAATTTCCATTATCAACGAAGACTTTATCTGAAACGATGGGAGGTTAATCGACATTAGAATTTGAATAACTATCATTAATTTTGGCAAGTTCAACCGAGTAACTGTAATGCATTTATCAGACAAAATGCAAATTAAATCGGTAAAAACTCCTCGAGACAGCGGAAAAGTTATCTCATCTCATCGCCGGGTTTTCTGTTCATGTAAATCTTGGAAACAGGATGTGGTCAGTGGCGCGACTTATCTAAATTCTTAACATTGAATTATTGGAAGATAGTTGACGTAGGTTAATTTCCATGTATATTCAGTGAGCAGCCTCGATGTACAGAATGTTACATCAAAAGTTAGCTCTGGCTGAGCCTTCCGAGATCTAACTTCATGAGCAAGAAGAGTTCTGGGGCCTGATTATCAAAGCTTCGTAACTTTTTGTACTTACGACAAAAAAGTTCTGTGGTACGTAAATACACCCTAATTTTGGCATTGTCAAAACTTTCGTACGCAAGTCTTAGCTAAAAGCCTAAATTTTTTTCCCGCGCCCATTTTTCTCGCGCAAATGTTTTTATAATACCACCGCTAGTATTACGTTGTCATAGCAACGCCACTCGTAAGTGGATTTTGCGTACTTACGAAGTTTTGATAATACGGCCCCTGACTGCAATTATTACGATCATAATCGAGATTACGGCTCGAGTTGCGTAAAGTAGGGAGACGTGCTTATCCAGGAGACGCTGCAATTCTATTCAATCTAACCTATTGATGCCTTTTTAATGAGACGAGCCACTTATGCAAATAAAATCATTTATTATCAAATAAATAATTTTAAAATTATAATATAACTAATTCAATATTTTAACGCTTATTACTACGAGTGAACTTCTATGTTACTTTAAATGTTCGAAGCCTCCATATAGCGTCTTCAAAGCTTTTCGTTTGCAGCACATGCTGGTTTTCATGCGCCGTAAAACAAACATTGCGCTCTCATGAAGTTCTATAGGAAGAATTAATATACAGCCAAATAAATTAATTCTCCTTAATTTATATGGATATAAAGCAATTGAATTATGTCCTTATAACTTGGTTCTCCTTAATTTATAAGGATAGAAATTGATTGATTGATATCCTTATCAATTAATTTTCAAGTCTTTTAGCTTCTAACTACCAAGTTTGCAAGAGGAATAAACTTGCTAATCGTTTTGAAGTCAGCTGGGAACTGACGCAGATTGAACATGGGAAGGCAACTTAAAATGCATTCTTGGTAAAAAAGTTGCTGGAAAATTTTTCAAATTACAATTTTTAGTATTTCTACTAATTTTTAGTATTTCTACTAAAAATTGATTTAATCTCACTTAAATATCCATTCAGTCATAAGACGCTAGATCAATCTAGTTCTTTTGCTTTTTAACGGAAATTTTCATTGTCATTTCATTATGTGCACATGCAATATATACAGTATTGAAGCCTTTAGGCTTAATTTAAAGCTCCCTGGATTGAGTTATAAGGGATTAAAATTAATGTGCTAAAATCATTTATACATGCGTATCTTTTATCATCCTCGCCGCCTTGTATATCCTCGCCATTTAGTGTACTCATTCCAATTCCTTGTTATATTGTTGATTAACATGATCTGAATATTACAATGTTTTTCTGAGGCTGTCATTAATAATTTCGCTTCCATGATCTCATCGCATTCCCCTAAGCGATATTCTTCTTTGTTATATCTGCGTTTTTACGTAGTTGCCTTGCTTTTCTGCCAAAAACAATACAGCTTCGCTCGATGACCTAAAAACTTTTCGATTTACGATCCCCAATTTCATTATTACCTACTTTGATTAATTCATGTCTTTCTTTAAAAATAATCATCACAATAATGAGTACTATCTATATATAATAAATCATGATCATCTGACATCAAACGTCAACATGCCTATTTATCTGTACATAGTTTCATTCTGAATGAAATTTAGTTGTGACGACGTTTTCCGAAAAAAGAGACCTCAACGACTGAATGAAGAGATAGTGATTCATTTTCTCATTTTAAAGACACTGAATAAATTAAAAGTGTATTTTCATTTCAACCATTCGGAGCAGTCATAGATCCAACCAGTAATTTATAAGACAAACGTTCGTAGCACTTATATTTTTTATATCACTTATATTTTTTCATCGCACTTATACTTTCGTTTTTTAATTTTTATTGAGATCTCAAAAATATATATACTTTATCTGTAGCTTTGTTTATCTAAAGAAATGGTACGCATTCATAGAAACTTAATTTGACGGTTTTGTTATTTTTTGCTAATTCAATAGAAGGTAGAACATTTAAAATTTTGAATTAGTTTTTGTAATAAGTTATTTGTACGAAAGAGTTTGTGTTAAATATCAATGCGATAGTTTTCAATGATCTTTTTGTATTATTCGAATTTGTATATCAAATTCTTATACAGTCTATTAATTACATATAAATTTACGATTACAGTTAGGTTCCACGGATAATTTTTTATGAGATTTAGTTAAATTACTTCAACTGTGCTGGTGCTAATAATGTCAACCTCACAATAATATGTTACCCTCAAAATTATTATCGTAAAAATATAAATTAACAGCGATAACCTTACAATTGAGCTGGGTTAGAAACGAGCCAAGTTTTAGTAACTGAAACGACATTAAAGGACGAAATAATATGCGTTTAAAAATTATTTTTTAAAGACAACACTTCTGAACAATCCAGTGTCTTCGATGTTACACATGTACAAAGAATTTCTAATTTTATTTTCAAATATTAAAAAAATTGTCTTTGAAAAATTTTTAAGATATAAAAATTTTGTAAATTATCAAAATTATTTATTGTGTCAATTGATTCATGCATTGTCTCTTACTTTATGCAATTGTGCAAAATTTCAGATCAATTGGACAGGTCAAATTGTGTCATATATGGATTATAAGATTTGTAGCAGACGAAATTATTTTTAAATTTTTTCTAATCAAGAAAAAAATTTAACTTATAAAATTATTTATTCTGTCAATTGATTCATTGATTATTCTGTCATCCAACTTTACGCAAGTGTGCAAAATTTCAAATCGATTGGACAGGTATAAGTGTGTCAAATATCGATAGTAAGATTTGTAGCTGACAAAATTATTTAAATTTTTTTAATATTAAACTTTTTTAATTTTCAAAATCTTTTATTCTGTCAATTGATTCATGCATTGTCTCCAACTTTATGCAAGTGTGACAAATTTCAGATCGATTGGACAGGTAGAAGTGTGTTAAATTAATATAGATTATAAGATTTGCAGCAGACAGACAGACAAACAAACAAACAACAAGAAGTGAAGTTAAAGAGAAGTGTTGTAAAAAGATCCAATAACAAGAAAATAGGATTAGGTTTTGAAGCTGAAGCAGAATTGAAAAGTTTTTAAATTTAAATTCGATTTCAATTTCCCATCTTAATAACAGTTATATTGTCAAAAAAGATACTTTAAATAAGAACAAGAACGTACTGACTTGCCGGTACGCGTACTATATTAGGAAAGAATTGGAAAATCTGACCTTTAATTTACATAGCGTAATTTCTTGTCTGCACTCACTGAAGTCATCGCAGTTTAGGAACGCTGTTAAGTACAATATTGCTACATCAAAAGTTGGCAATAAATATGGAAAACAATTTTCTCATAGTTCTACTACATTTAATCTCAATTAGTTATGTATGCTATTGATCCACTAAGTCTCAGACGGAGTATTTGACGGTGACGTGCTGGTACGATGGCTCCTCCTTGCCCTGCGCTGAACGACTGAGCAGCTGACAAGCCTGTCTGTCATCTTATAGCTTTCAGCAGTTCGTAGCTGACGAGCCTGTCTGTCATCTTATAGCTTTCAGCAGTTCGTAGCTGACGAGCCTGTCTGTCATCTTATAGCTTTCAGCAGTTCGTAGCTGACAAGCCTGTCTGTCGTCTTATAGCTTGCAGCAGTTCGGCGCTGACAAGCCTGTCTGTCGTCTTATAGCTTCCAGCAGTTCGAATAAAACACAGATGTGTGGCATTCATCACGCCGACTTTCCGGGAATGGGTTAAAGTCATGAGATTTTTTTATCATTTTTATTGATAAATTTCAGTTCCCTATAGTTTTGTGGCCTAGTAACTGTTTGGAATATAGGGTTAGTTGAAATCACTCCTTCATCGCGGTGATTAAACTTTTTCGTGATTTGTTAGTTCCTCGCTGGTTCTAACCAATGGTGCACAATGGTGCAACTAAATTTAAATAAGTGTAATGTCAAAAAGTTCATGATAATTTTTTAGGATATCTGAATGGATTGCTTGTATTCTAATAGAACCTGGAAGTTATACGTAAGTGATATCTTTCATTTTTAGAACATAGTAGTATTGCTTGCTCACGAAATGTTTGTACCTTAGATAAGAATTTATAGTCAGAAAGAGAGCAAGGAGCATTAATATACCCCTTCTAAATATTCCTGAACAGTGAGCGTCATATTTTCACTCGTCCAAAATTTCTTTGCCAGTTAGGATTAAAATAGAATGTTATTCGTGTAAATAGGGAAACGAAAGAAGTTATGAATGGCTTATCATCGTCAAATGAGCATAGATTGTTTGGCAAATATTTTCGTCTAAATTTCAGTCAGTCCAATAATTCACCTTCAGATCTCATTTGAGCCTGACGAGCCTGTCTGTTGTCATATAGCTTCCAGCAGTTCGTAGCTGACAAGCCTGCCTGACGTTTATAGCCAAAAAACCAGCAAGGAGCATTTATTTTATATACCCCATTTAATTATTCTTGAATGGTAAGCGTCATATTTTCACTCGTTTAAACTTTCTCCGCCAGTTAGGATTCAAAATCGAATTTTATTTTAATGAATTTTAACGTAATTTGTAATTTAATTCATTTTTTTATTTTAAGTTATCACAATCAGATGAATTTCAGTCCAATGATTCTCCTTCAGATGTCATGTGAATGAAAGTTACGAATGAATATCAGGCGGAAAAGGCCTGACGTCTTCTTGAATTTATCAATTTCGTCCGATTTATCGCTGCTGCATCATTTAATTGAAAAAAATGAGCAATGAAGGTTTTGAACAACTTATTCAATGAAAATAGTCAGCCATCATTTACTGTCGGGATTAGAAATATTCTAATGCAACATGTCCAGCGACGAATGTCAGAGTAACTTTTTTGGTGCGTTTCATTCGGTAATGCCTACGATTAACAACTCTCTCTACACGCCTTTACGATGTAGGTTATTATTGCCGAACTTTCAACATACGAGTTATTAACTCTTCACAAAACATCAGCCTGGAAGGCTCGAATGCGATGAAAAAGAAATGTCATAAACGAATTTTTCCAGGTCGCATCAATTCTGGTAATATTCTGGGCCGAAAATCATAGCTAAAAATTCAACGTCAGACCAAATGCTCACGTCTGGCTTGATGCGCTTTAATTCGTACGTCATATCGTATGTAATTATCAATGTTTCGGTGCAATAGATAAAGAGACAAAGTTCCGTCAAAAATTATAAGACGCATTGCATTTACTAGCGATGGTAAAAAAGTTCGTAATGTAGCGAGATTTTTTATTTATATCAGTTTCATCAGAGATAAAAAAATCCCCGAAGACCTGTGTCATTCGGATCAGGTGCAGCTGACTTTTCGATAATTTTTTGTGGCGCCTTATGGTTAAATTTTACTGATTATTACCAATATTACCATTGCTATTGAAGTACAGTACAGCACAGTACAGTACAGTATTTATTACAGTACTGTAATAAATACTGTATACTGTTACAGTATACGACGAGAGGACGGCGGACAGCGGGGAAATCCAGGACGAGGAGGCGGCAGGAATTTATTGCAGTCACCAAAAATGGGAAGAAATAACCGATTTTTTGAGGTTTATGAAATATCAAAGCTCATTTGAGAATATTATAGGTTGAGTACCTGACTTGGAAGACCTGAAAACCCACAGCTGAAAGTAATAAAGTTAGTGCGCAAGTGTAAATTATAAAAAGGTCTCAAATTTAGTAAAGTTCCAAATCCAGTATAGACATTTTTCGTTGATTACTGTATCTAGAAATATGGTATGGAAGATATCAACACGTTGCCAATTGTTATTATATTTTTCTGACAGTTTTTAATTCAATACCTAGATTAGAACAAGTTAGAAAAGAGAGTTTTGATGCCTTGTGTCTATATAATTACAATTTTAGAAGTATTATAGTCATTTTTAGTGTGAATCTTGGAACATGCTGATGATAAGGTAACATCTCTACAAGTGAAAACATGTTCATTCGAGATGATGTAATGATGATTTTCACTTATTGCGACCCTCAAGTAACCAGATTATTATTATGAGTATAATTATGAAATACATTAATACTTACGCTCTACCCTCATATTTTTTATGATTCTCTTATAAAGAAGATGATGAGGTAGAGCTTTGAAACTTGGAATATATATTTTGTAGGTGATTTTCTGATGAATTTCGCCCATTGTAACGTTTAAGAAGGCCATCTGGATTTCTGGGAAAATTTTCATATATATGCTATTTTTCAAAATTTATAAATTTCAAGTGACCCCAGGATGATGAAAAAAATCAAGTGAAGGGTCTGAACGTTCGAACACATAATTTTTTGCATATTCACAGTTTTTTCGCACTATTGTGTAACCGATCTCCAAAAAGTTGAACAAATGCTCCACCCTATTTTAAATATCTTGAGACAAATTACACAGCCTGCGAGGTTGACGTTGGTGCACTTACTGACCGATGCCTCGAAATGGGAAGATATCTCCTACCGCAGAACCAACTCGCTTAAACTCTATGATAAATTTTCCGATTTGAAATTTCTTAAAACAATGAATAAGTTGCGAGTCATATAAAAATTTATATCTAACGTCCTAAAGCATTTACTAAGTTATTAATTTAGGATAATATATGCATTATTGTTCTTACAGCAAGCTCAGAAAGAACGTAGCTCTCTGCCGTGCAGCTATTTTCAAAGGTTGAAGACTCGACTCCAGTTTAAAATTGTGAGACGATACCGGCGCAGAACTTAGCCAAGCCTGTCGCGCTTTAGCCGGACGTAGCCGCGAAAAAGGAACAGGCCAGTTGTAACTAAAACAGCGTTACGCCGGATGGCTAACATAAAAAAAACCAACAGTTTGGGAGGGACGGAATACGGCGCTGTTAGGGCGCTGCCACATGACATGGGCGGCAGGGCGCCAAATCAAGCAGTTTTTCAGGCCGTATATTGCATGAGGTGTGGCGGTGGCGAGAGGGGGGGCGGGTAAGTGTTGGAGACAGGGGAGAGATTCAAGTGACAGAATACGCTATTTTGGTTCCATTTCTGATTTCAGTTATAATAATATGCGTTTAAAAATACTTTTTAAAGATAACATGTCTAAAGAATACAGTGTCTCCTATGTTACACACCTACAATGAATTTCTAATTTCATTTCCATATACTAATAAAAATTAATTTTTAAATTTTTTTTATATTAATAGGTATATGAAAAAAATATTAATTTTTAAAATTATATATTCTGTCAATTGATTCATGCATTGTCTCCAACTTTACGCAAGTGAGCCAAATTTTAGATCAATTGGACAGGTAGAAGTGTGTTAAATATTGATTATAAGATTTGTAGCAGACAGACAAACAAACAAACAAACAGACAAGAAGTGAAGTTAAAGAGAAGTGTTGTAATTATTATACCACGTCGTTATATAATACTTTAAAATACGTAAATCTTTTATTTGCTTTCCCAGTTTGAGCACTTCCGCAAAGAGAAACGTTTAAGCACAACTATGCTTTAATAATATTCAGGAGTTATCGATAAATTTTTCCAGATTTTTTTCTATAGCGTGAGTGTACAGAAAACGTTGATTCTACTTTCATCTTATAGAATAATATGAATCTCCTGCTTTCGACTAAAAGTTCTAAGAAGAAACTGCTTCGAAGCTTAGTAAGGTGTCATGTGGTAAGGTGTCATGGTGGACAAGCTGGCTCAGGCGTGAACATCGGATGCGAAAAACCACCATTCAAATGTCGGAGCTGCCGTCGACGTGTATGCGATGGGAGCACGTAGCGGTATATAATTTGAAGCTGCTTCATATATAGTGATATCGTCTCCAATGCGGACATTTCTGCTCTATTGCGGCACTGTTGCGTCTCTACGTCGTCCCAATAGCCAGTGACGGCCGGTTCTATTTACTGCCCTAATTTTAACTGGCAACATGGCCGGACTGCCCGGCACGGCAGCTCAAACTAAGGGTCCTAAACATTCATTAAGAGTGCGCAATCTCACGATGGCTTTCGTCATGAGCCGGCTTTGTCAGGAACGTAGTGTAGTCCCGACGTTATCATACGGGATCGTACCGCAATCTGTCAATCGCTGGAAATATCGGATCATCCTACTTATCTCAGGCAGTCATACACAAGGAGACTTTGTTATCACTACTCAATTCAAGTCGCCTCTCATACCTATTCGATTTGTACCTGCCTTTGACTCAATGTTAATGATCTATGAATAAACAATTCATGACTGGTCGACTCATAGAACCTGGATTTAAGCATTCGGTAATTCAAGACTTATTCATCCTCCACAGGCTTAACGCTTGGCTAGATATAAAGGTTTAAGGTAACATGGATACCATTAGTAAATTCTCCATGAAATGATCAAACCGCAATGAACTATCAGGACAACCGAAGATGATGTGGTAACAGAAGCATTGCGTATATTGAAATAAAGTAGATAAAAACGGTCAAATGTAACATTTAAATGCATAAAACCTTCTAATTCGCATTACAATTTAAAGTTTGTTAAATTTTAATAGCAGCCCATAAATTTTCGTGCGTAATCAAATGTGCGATCATGTTCTCCAAATCATGTTCTCGTTTAATTATTTTGTCAGTGGGTGCTACACTGAACGTAGTCTGCGTGTTGAGCGTAGACAGCTAACGTGTCTAAATGGCTGAATGAAACTGTCCGGTGTCAATCTGGCGTCTAATTGTATTCATTACAATTATATTAAGGGGAGCGTCTGGCCAAAATTTTCTGAATATGGGCTTCTCTGGTTTTTAGTCTCATCTTAAAGATGATATTCTGCTCTATCCAGCGATACCATTACCATCTCTGTACGTTAATTTATGCGTTCAGGACAGATCATGAAAGGGGGAAGGGTGAGGAGTTCTTTAACAAATTATATAGATAGGAGTTAATTCGGTTCATAGCACTTTAAATACAGTGCCTGCTTGAGGAGCAGCTCAGTAAACCGCCTGGCTTTGCACGAGGAGGTGTGCATGCAGTCGCTCCCACCATCCTTGAGTGGAATCAAGTTCCAGTAACGTTTAGTTTCGTATCCTTGCTACATTGAGTGCCTATTGCATGCGCGCGGGACTTTGTCGTGCTGTACTTAACATTCACACTTATTGTCACGGCAAACCTATCTCCTCCTACAGTTTTGAAGCTACAGCGATGAGACATATACCTTCGATTTGCAATTAAAATATCTATGGATTAATCTTAGCATTTTTTCAATTTCGTTGTAGTTTTGACAATATTTTAAAAAAGGGAGAAATTGGGAAAATCGAAAAAAATTCGAAAATTTTGCGAAAAATCCTCCCCCATCCACCAAAATTCGAATTTCGAAAAACGCCAAAACAAATCTATAGATATGATCTTTACGCATCGAACGATATGCGTCTCAATGTTGTAACTTGAAAATCCTAGGAGGAGATAGAATTCTACAGTACCCCCTTTTTTGGTCGTTTTCTAAGAATTTCACGTTTTCTCTCATTTTTTCGAAAAATGGATATGAATAAAAGCTGTCTATTTTTCGGTTTTACAATGGAGTACCAAGTTTCAAAGTGATCTATCTGCAAACAGCTGAGAATAAAAAGTGGCCAGACGCTTCCCTTTAATGATTAGATCAAATGTAATTGAGACGTAATATTCACTTGACCTGAGAGAGATTGATGGAAAAGTACTAGACATGAGTCAGCGTCTGGATGACATCACGTGAAAGATCACGCGATCAAAACCTTAGTTATGGGCGGAATCCGCGATCCTATAAAAGTGCTGGTAACCTTAGTATGGCCCCCCGCTGTTATTAAAAAGCGCTTCGGAATGTAACGCGTCGGTTGAGTTCCCCGACCTCACGGTCGACGCCGTAGCCTCTATCTGTATTGTAACTCTCTTATTACCACCCCGTATATCAAGATATGTTATCTAGACAGCTGTGTCTTACTAATCCTTCACGACTTTAGTCAACGAACCATTCTATACCCTGTACGCGCATACGGGACAAAACTAAACGAACCAGTCCAAAACTGTTTGTGCCTGTCCAAAAATGTTCGAAAGCCGTTTTCATGTAATATTGATGAAACAGTCCATAAACATCATTGCGGGGCATAATCATGAACGCTAAATTTTCCACAAGTTTTAATTCAGTACACATAATAACATTATTTATGGCCGAACTATCATCATTTTATTGGTGATTTGGTTTATTATTTGATTTATTTATTCACACAGCAGCACATGTTGCAATGAAATATAGAAGAAACTTGAAATAAAATAGCAAGGCTTCCAAGTGAATGCTCTTATAAGCTAAAAAGGCTTTGCCGGCAACATAATAGGTATAAAACACTATTACAATGATAATAAGATGACGATGAGAAGAAATAAGTAATACACTTCTTTCTGTTACATTTTAAAATTATTATTTTAAAATTACACCTATTGATAAAGCCCTAAGAAAACTCATGCCAAAATTAAAAAATCAGCATGAAAGAGGCAATATTAACATTAAACTGAGTAAAAGAGGATGCAACTAAAAATATCTAGCCAAAATGCTCAAAACTTGCATGATAATCGAAATCAAATTAATACTGGTTAAGTATAAAATCACGGAATTTTATTTGACAAAACATTTGGAGCAATCTTGTTTAAACTCATATGGCACCTTATTAGAATGTTTGACAATTAAAAACGGTATCGCTTTTTTCTATGTCTAAACGAAGCGGTGGTAAGTTAAATCGAACGCCCCTGGCGTTATGGGAATGCTGAGGAACAGGAGACGAAAGCAGTTGTGATATAATAAGTTGAAAATATCATGTAATAGGGATTAAATACGAATACAGGGCCATATTGAAGTCATTGGTATGAAACTTACAGCCGTTCAATTACAGTCTGTGTTTTTGGTGAGCCAATTAAGCGATAATCGACAGTTAATTCTAACTTATTTATGATTATTAATAATATAAGTAGAAGGTATGCTAGAAGACTAACCCGGAGCTTATGATATCGTTGAGTAACTAATTTAGAATGAATTCCTCACGTAACTAATTTTACTAATTTAGTAAAATTAGTTACGTGAGGAATTAGTTACTTGAGGTGCACACATCATCCTTACATTACTGCAGGGCACACACATACCACGCATGATTTATGCATGGCATGTCCCCAAGGAAGGAGGTACCGTAATTGAATATGAGAAATGCACAGTCTGAGTTTTCGTTAGGCTCGATCGGTCCCCAAAGTCCTGAACCAGGCACGCTGGACATGACTTGGCCGGTGCTCCAAGTCCACGTGAGGTTGTTGCGGTGAAGCCCCACGATGTAGTAACCAAAAGAAACACCCGCTGTCATGAAAGAGGAGGGATTTTAAAATGATTAAGAAGAGCTTCAATATTGTAGTCACATTTAGATGAATATTTCGATTTGAACGCGAACTATCGGCTATATCTCCGGACACTATTGAAGTAGAGCACAAGAAAATTATTACAAAATATGCGTTTCATTTCGGGTGCAGCTGCATTCATTCATCCTTATTATGCATACTTTCACCATTAAAAAATATTATTTACCATATCGGAATGACGTTTGGTATATGTAGTCAACGAGCTTGAAGAAGTTGTCGGCGTAGAGCGAGACGAGCTGGGAGCCTCCAGGGCACGAGGTCTGGGCGACGTCGTACGGCACGTTGTTGTTAACCACAACCACACAACCGACGTCCGCAACCCAGTCGAAGGTGGCCGGGCAGGGTGGTGCTAGTGTAAGGATGGTTTCAGAAATCGTAATTAGCAAATTACGGGCAAAAATTAACTATTACTAATTATTTATTGATCAGCTAGCGTAATTTTGCAGCCCCTTATCCAACCCGCGTGAATTAAAAATTTAGTCTACCATTTACAGGATATCATCATATGCACCCTGAACTACGGAATTATGTCATCTTCCATGTAACTGTGACCCGTGCCTCAATGTTTTCGCTATTCCTGTAGCCGTCAACGGTATATGCAGTTCATATCCCAGCCGTAAAGTAATGTATGGAAACAGCTTTGTTGTTCAATATAATTCATCTGATTTTCTTCCCAGCTCGAGGGCATAACCCGGAAGACGGTTATTATTCATCAGATACCTACACGTCAATTCAGAATGTGCATTCTTTCCTATGTCTATTCTTTCCTATGTCTATCTTCTATTAATTTGAAGTATTTGGAAAAGAAGACAAGTTAAGATCAATGTACGCTTCGAAAATATTGTATTATTTCAAGATTCTAGACCGGTCGCTTCTCGTGCATCCATTTCTGATAGATGCCAAATGAAACTCCCACCACTTTCGTTAGTGTATGACAAGTAAGCGACGTAGCATCATAGACGTCAGGACGTCACATTCATAGGTGAAATGCCCCTCGCATGATGACACGACAAGTAAACTACGTAGGATTATCGAGTCAAAGTTTTCGTTAAATATTAGGGTTGCCCCAGAGGCAATGCAGTAAGTAGGCTTAAAGATGAATCAGGCACAGATAGGCCACGTACGGTGTTCGGCTGCTATTTAGCAACCTCTTTCGGAATTCAATTGCCTGGTAGGCCGAATCTGCATTATATGACCAAGAAGAGCAGCTGGTCAAGCTGCCTCATGATGCCTCTGGACAGACGCAGGTCAGGCTACCGCATGATAGCCCTGGTCGAAGGCTATACAGGGTAATTGCGCGAACCATGACCATCTCTCGCTCTATTATCGGCGTCGATGAATGTGCACACGTACGCTTACAATGTGTTACGACGAAACGAAAGAGAAGTCGGCTGTAACTTGACATGAAGCATGGTAAATTTAACCTATGATGAACAAACCCATGCACCTACTGTTCACAACAATCTTTTTAACCTGAACCTTCTGCATATTTTTCCCACTTCTGAGAATATGAGTCACATCATCGAGTTACATCACATCATCGAACGAGTCAGCGACCAGGACCCAGGACCGCCAAACTTAGCAGGCGGGGGCGCGGCGCCTGCTCCTTTCTGTCTGAAATAATATGTGACATCGTTTTGTCACTTGTCAGATTAAACGCACTCAGTTTTCCCATCCTCATCTATCCTTTCTTAAAATCTTCACTCATCCCGGCGTTCACTCAACAAGTGCGTGGAAAATATCGCAAAGATTAACGAAATCTTCATTCAAAGAACGCAGTGAGCCCCCAAGCGGTTCCCGCGTTCTCAGCCAGCGTGGCAGCGTCAGTGCTGCGTCACCGCCGCACCATTACGCGTCCAGAGTTCGAGTGAGTAGTGTGTTGCTCCTCGAGCCCTCCGGTGTTACCTTATAACATGTTGCTCTAGCTTACTAAGCCTGTTGCATCTATCTATTCCTCTATCGTCTTTACGGTGTATGATTCCAGAATTCGTGATTTCAAATTCATGTTATTGAGTGCATTTTAAAGTTGTCATTGTGAGTAACGCTGCGCCTAGATATGTATTGTTGGCAGCTAGTATTACGAACATTTGCTCATGGGCTCCTACATCATAGTTTTAAATATCGATTATAAGATTTCCAGCAAACAAACAAACAAAAAGAAATGAAGTTAAAGAGAAGTGTTGTTAAAAGGAAGCAATTCTCGAAAACACTGATGTTTACGTAACTCACCCAGACCTCCGAAACCAGGAAAAGTATTCCGAACGTAGCAATTGTAGTCACTGGAACCCGGATAAGTTCGGTTGAATAAGGCCAGGTACGTGGAGTTCAGCAGCAGGCACTGCCCGCTGGTGCTGTGCACGCACAGAGTTGGGTAGGAGATGCCACTCTGTGCAGCCCGGCTGGCACAGCGGATGGCACTTAGGCCAGAGTAGTTCTTCGATGCCACGCCCATTGCGAGAAGTTCTTCAACAGCCACAGGGGCCGAGATGTACTTATTAGAGCTCCCCAGAGTTTCCCTCACCGCGACAAACAAGGTGAACACTAGCAGTTTAATGATCATTATGCTTACAATTTTTATTGTCAACGAAGGCTTTAACTGAAACAAAGGGAGGTAAATTGACATTAGAATTTGAACATCAATCATTAATTTTTCAACCGATTAACTCTAATGCATTTAGCAGACAAAAATGCAAATTAAATCTGTGGGGCGACATCGCTGTGGCATAAAATAAATGGCTTATCTTGTGGAATTCCTGTTCGTGCTTAGTTGGTTATTCATTATTTTAGGGAACGTTCCAAGGCTCACACTATCTAAATGGCTTCCTTGCTTCAACACGTTAAGTGCGGCACGAGTGGTGGCGGGTTGCAAAGTTATTTTTACCGGACAAAGTCCGCGATTTAGTTTTTTTAATTGCTTTGTCCGGCAAAAATTTATGATGTCGGTACTTCCGTATTAATTTTTAAAAAGTACGAAAAAATTACAATTTAATTTCTGCTCCGGACCCAATAAATTTACAAGTAAATATTGAATCATAGGCCTTTTTGTCCGCAGACTTGGCCGTTTTAGGCCATCTGGCAACCCTGGTTGGTCGTGCCGTCCTCAACGTGTTAATGTCCATAGCGACGGTAACTATCGTTACCAGGTCTTTAGAGAAAGATATAAATTACCAACGGATGTTGGTTGGTGTATCTGTTGTCTAAGGATTGACATCAGGGAGTGGAAAATTCATCTGATCTAACAGTAGTGTTTTCTGTTCACGTGCATCTTGGAAACAGGATGTGGTCAGCGGCGTGACATATCTAAATTCTTAACATTCAGCTTATGAAAGATTGTTCATGTAGGTTAATTTCCATGTATATTCAGTATGCATGCTCGAAGTACGGAATGGTACGTCAGAAGTTAGCTCTGGCTGCTCCTTCCGAGATCTAACTCCATGAGCAAGAAAAGTCCTGACTGCACTTATTACAATAATAATCGAGATTACGGCTCGAGTTGCATAACGTAAGGAGACGTGCTTATCCATAAACTTGAAACGCGCTTATTTACCTATACTTATAAAATAAACAATCTCTGGTGAGAAATGTCTGCCTCTGCTCTCATATTTCAGATATCGGCTGCTGTTCTAGGGAATAAAAGAAGCCGCCTGAGCAGAGCTGGTCGGCTTCTACTCGGTCCTGGACGAAGCAATTCTATTCAATCTAACCAATTAAAGCCTTTTTAATGAGACGAGCCACTCACGAATTAATATAGGAAGAATTAATTGATATCCTAGTAAGGAATATCCTCTTCATTAAGGAGGAACGGATAATTAATTTATATAATTCTTCAAGCCATTTAATTTCTAACTACCGAGCTTGCTAGAGGAATAGACTTGCTAATCGTTTTGAAGTCAGCTGGGACCTGATATAGACTGAACATTAATTGGAAGGCAACTTGAATGCATTTTTGGTAAAGAAGTTGCCGGATGAATGGCTAAATTACAATGTTCAGATTTTTTACCACGAAAAATTGATTTAATCTCACTTAAATATCCATTGATCTAGCACATGATGCTAGATCATTATAGTTTTTTGCTTTCTTAACGAAGATTGTCATTGTTATTTTTTTATTTATATACTATTGAAGAACTCGCATTATTTTAAAGCTCCTTAAAACTAATATGCTAAAATCATTAATACATGCGTATCTTTTATCATCCTCGCCATTTAGTATAATCTTCCTATTTCCTTGAAATATCTTTGATCAACATGATCCGAATATTACACATTTTTTTTTATCATATCGCATTCCCCTAAAGTAAACGATGTTCTTCTTTGCTATATCTGCGTTTTTTGTCGCATTGCTTCCTGCCAAAAACAACACAGCTTCGCTTGATGACCTAAAAAATTTTCAGATTTGTGATCCCCAATTTCATTATTACCTACTTATTAATTCCTGTCTTCCTTTAAAATAATCATCACTATAATGAGTACTATCTATATTTAATAAATCATGATCATCTGACATCAAACGTCAACATTCCCCTTTATCTGTACATAGTTTCACTATGAATGAACTTTAGTTGTGATGATGTTTTCCGAAAAGAAGAGAGCTCAACGACTGCATGAAGAGATAATGACTCATTATCTCATTTTTAAAGACACTGAATAAATTACGAGTTTACTTTCATTTCGACCTTTCGGAGCGGTCATTAATCCGACCAGTGATTTAAATGACAAACGTTCATCATTCCCACTTATATTTAGTACGGGCGCCACGGGCCAAGTTTCAGTAACTGAAATGAGATTAACGCACGAAAAAAATATCCTATGGCAATAAAATAAAAAACCGAAGAATAATTAAAGAATTATGAAATTTAAACTCGCTTCCAATTGCCTATCTTAAGAAAATTTTAACGTAAAAACATTCTTTAAACAAGAACAAATACGCACTGACTTGCTGGTACTCACTCTATATAATTGAAGAATCGACAAATATAATTTTAATTTCTATCGCGTGTTTACAATTCTGCCACACCCATGAACAGTTTACGATAGTGTTTCAAATTGTATTGAAGCACGTCACCTGTCTACACTCACTGAGGTCAACGCAACTAAACCTGAGGTTTAGGAACGCTGTTAAGTACAATATTGCTAGGTCAAAAGTTGGCAATAAAGATGGAAAACAATTTTCTCATAGTTCTACTACATTTAATCTCAATTAGTTATGTATGCTATAGACCCACTAAGTCTCAGGCTGAGTATTTGACGGTGACGTGCTGGTACGTTGGCTCCTCCTTGCCCTGCGCTGAACGACTGAGCAGCTGACGAGCCTGGCTGTCGTCTTATAGCTTTCAGCAGTTCGCAGCTAACAAGCCTGTCTGTCGTCTTATAGCTTTCAGCAGTTCGTAGCTGACAAGCCTGTCTGTCGTCTTATAGCTTCCAGCAGTTCATAGCTGACAAGTCTGTCTGTCGTCTTATAGCCTTCAGCAGTTCGTAGTTGCATGACGAGCCTGGCTGTCGTCTTATAGCCTTCAGCAGTTCGTAGCTGACAAGCCTGTCTGTCGTCTTATAGCTTCCAGCAGTTCATAGCTGACAAGCCTGTCTGTCGTCTAATAGCTTTCAGCAGTTCGTAGCTGACAAGGCTGTCTGTCATCTTATAACTGTCAGCAGTTCGCAGCTGACAAGCCTGTCTGTCGTCTGATAGCATTCAGCAATTCGCAGCTGACAAGCCTGTCTGTCGTCTTATAGCATTCAGCAGTTCGTAGCTGACAATCCTGTCTGTTGTCGAATAGCTTCCAGCAATTCGTAGCTGACAAGTCTGTCTGACGTTTATAGCCAAAAAACCAGCAAGGAGCATTTATTTATTCCCCATTTAATTATTCCTGAATGGTAGGCGTCATATTTTCACTCGCTTAAACTTTCTCCGCCAGTTAGGATTCAAAATCGATTTTTTTAAATGAATTTTTACGTAATTTGTAATTTAATTTATTTTTTTATTTTGAGTTATCACAATCAGATGAATTTCAGTCCAATGATGCTCCTTCAGATGTCATGTGAATGAAAGTTACGAAAGAATATCAGGCGGAAAAGGCCTGACGTCTTCTTGAATTTATCAATTTCGTCCGATTTATCGCTGCTGCATCATTTAATTGGAAAAAATCAGCAATGAAGGTTTTGAACAACTTATTCAATGAAAATAGTCAGCCATCATTTACTTTCGGGATTAGAAATATTCTAATGCAACATTGTCAGCGACGAATGTCAGAGTAACTTTTTTGGTGCGTTTCATTAAGTAATGTCTACGATTAACAACTCTCTCTACACGCCTTTACAAGTAGGTTATTATTGCCAAACTTTCAACACAAGAGTTATTAACTCTTCACAAAACATCAGCCTGGAAGGCTCGAATGCGATGAAAAAGAAATGTCATAAACGAATTTTTCCAGCTCGCATCAATTCTGGTAATATTCGGGGCCGAAAATCCTAGCTAAAAATTCAACGTCAGACCAAATGCTCAAGTCTGGCTTGATGCGCTTTAATTCGTACGTCATATCGAGTGTAATTATAAATGTTTCGGTGTAATAGATAAAGAGACAAAGTTCCGTCAAAAATTATCAGACGCATTGCATTTACTAGCGATGGTAAAAAAGTTCGTAATGTAGTAGCTTGAATATTTTTCATGTCAAGACCTGTGTCATTCTGATCAGGTGCAGCTGATTTTTCGATAATTTTTTGTGGCGCCTTATGGTTAAATTTTACTGATTATTACCAATATTACCATTGCTAATTGAATAAAGTAGGTAATATTGAACATGTATTATGCATAGGTGTTAAGAATGCTAAGAATGCGGCGCGGTTGTTTCGAGAGCGTGGGAAGGAGTTTAGTTTACATTGAATGTTCTCAGCGCGAGGGACATTCCATTCGAAGGAATGTGCCGTCTCTTCGAGGGTTAGGCGTAACTGTGGCGACTCTAGCATATATAAGGACCTCAGAATTGGCGCCAAGGGTTGTTGGTTCTAAGGAGTTGACCGTCGCGCACGTGCGGTCTGCAGTTAGCGGACGCAACGGCTGCGGCCGTCAGGCCGGCGGTGTTACCGTCTTCGAACATTGACGGTCGCGACTTGCGAGAAACTTAGACTCACCGAGGCAGTTACGATTCCTGTGAGTGCGTCAAACATATACAATGGACGGCTACGACTTCAACATATTATACGGTCAACATCAACACTACGGCTGCGACTCAGTCGTGAGACAACGCGAGAAGCCACGAGTTGTCCAGCGATAATAACACCCGCAGTCACGGAGACTCAACTACAGAGCACGGCGGGCAATTATCATCGGTACGGTCACAGTTCTCATCAGAAGAAACAATACGGTCACAACCATCAGCCGCAGTAAACCAACAAGTAATCTACGGCCAGACTGACCGTGAGACATCTATATCAACGAGATACGACAGTTATGAAGAAAGAGCAACTGTGAAGAGAGACGCGCGGTATAGCTGCAGTACGGCCACTTGAAATACGGCCGCACGCGCGGTGACAGCCGCGGTACGGTCGCTGAACATGCGGCCGTAAACGGGTGCGCAAGTTACGGTCGTTTACAACAGTCGTACGGCTCAACGGAACTGCAATGTATCAACAATTTCCGGTAAAATTAGATGATTTTACATGATGATGATTTAACTGTTAGATTTTGGACTTTGATTGTGTTCAGCTCACCTTTTTCATGTACTAGAGATTTTTGTTAACGTAGGATGTGAACTTGAATTTCTCAATTTAATATGAAATGTATCAGTGTTTCATTAAAACCCTCTCTTTGTACTATATTTTGCCGGAACCTTTCCAAAAAGAGAACCTATTCACGTGCCAAAAATGGCCACTGCGGACCTATTCTGACGAAATTAAAGAGATTGCCGATGAAATAAAAGTATAATAGTAATAGAAAAAAATCTCAAACTCAACTTAATTTAACTTAAAAACCCCAATTTAATCATATTGATGTACAGTACAGCATAGTGCAGTACAGTACAGAATTTATTACAGTGCTGTAATAAATACTGTATACTGTTACAGTATACGACGAGGAGGCGGCAGAGATCGAGGAATTTATTGCAGTCAATAAAAATGGGAAGAAACAACCGATTTCTTGAGGTTCATGAATATCAAAGCTCATATGAAAATATTATAGGTTGAGTACCTGACTTGGAAGACCTGAAAACTCACAGCTGAAAGTAGTGAATTTACTGCGCAGGTGTAAATTATAAAAAAGGTCTCAAATTTAGTAAAGATAAAATTCATTACAGACATTTTTCGTTTGATTACTGTATATAGAAATTTGGTATGGAAGATATCAACACGTTGCCAATTGTTATTATATTTTCTGACAGTTTTTAATTCAATACCTAGGTTAGAACAAGTTAGAAAAGAGAGTTTTGATGCCTTGTGTCTAAATAATTACAATTTTAGAAGTATTATAGTCATTTTTAGAGTGAATCTTGTAACATGCTGATGATAAGGTAAGATCTCTACAAGTGAAAACATGTTCATTAGAGATGATATAATGATGGTTTTCACTTATTGCGACCCTCAGGTAACCAGATTATTATTATGAGTATAATTATGAAATACATAATTACTTATGCTCTACCCTCATATTTTTTGTGATTCTCTTATAAAGAAGATGATGAGGTAGGGCTTTAAAACTTGGAATATATATGTTATAGGGGATTTTCTGATGAATTTCGCCCATTGTAACGTTTAAGAAGGCTATCTGGATTTCTGGCAAAATTTTCATATATATGCTATTTTTTCAAAATTTATAAATTTCAAATGACCCCCGGATGATGAAAAAATCAATTGAAGGGTCTGAACGTTCGAACACATAATTTTTTGCATATTCACAGTTTTTCCGCACTATTGGCAAGTATGCTAAATAGGGCACTAGCACTACGAAGTAGCACTACGCACTACAAGCCGTAGTGCCTACTATAGTGCGAACACATGGAACACTACGTTGGCATGCTAAATAGGGCACTAGCACTATGAAGTAGCACTACGCACTACAAGCCATAGTGCGGCATGGAACACTACGGTTGGCATGCTAAATAGGGCACTAGCACTATGAAGTAGCACTACGCACTACAAGCCATTGTGCGGCATGGAACACTACGGTTGGTATGCTAAATAGGGCCAAAAGCATAACGCGCACTACAAAAATCTGAAGTGTCCTACACACCGCACTTCACGACGACACTACGGTATATTTAACCTTGTTTACTTCGTCAGCTATGGATCTGTTTGGCTAACAGCAAAGGCATCATGGCGTAAAAACCTCAGGAACAGAATGCCATGAATATAAAAAAGTGTACCGCTTCAGTGAACAACATGTTATTCTTATGGCTGACATTTTCCTTGGCGAAACAGATGAACAGCGTAGAAGTAGAAAATACTTGTCTTGTTTTTGATACCATGTTTAGAATTTTCTTTTTTGTTTTTTCTGGAGTCATTTTTGAATTTTTCAGCAAGAACTTTCCATACTTCTCTCTTTTGTTCGATGTCTTTGGGAAGCGTGGACTTTGAGTATATGATGGGAAAGGTGCGCAGAAGCATTGCGAATTTCAGCTCACCATCACAATTTTCACTAGTACCATTACCATCACAATTAGACATTTTACATCAATCTTCTGCAAAGAATGAGAATTACTTAGGGAATAATTAATTATTTGAGCACTTAACTACCATTCTCCAATAGACTCATAGCGTAGTATGGCACTATAAAGTACTCTAACAGCGAAGTAGCACTTCAAAGTCTTTCTGCATACGAATCAGTAGTGCGACACTAAGCGACACTAAACATTGTAGAGCTACTTCGAAGTGCTTACTGTCTGTGACGTATTTAGCATACCAACATGACACTTCGTAGTGCATAGTGCTACTTCGTAGTGCTAGTGCCCTATTTAGCATACGGGCCAATGTGTAACCGATCTCCAAAAAGTTGAACAAATGCTCCACCCTATTTTAAATATCTTGAGACAAATTACACAGCCTGCGAGGTTGACGTTAGTGCACTTACTGACCGATGCCTCGAAATGGGAAGAGATCTCCTACCGCAGAAGTGACTCGCTTAAACTCTATGATACCTTTTCCGATTTGAAATTTCTTAAAACATTGAATAAGTTGAGAGTCATACCAAAATTTTTGTATCTAACGTCCTAAAGCATTTACTAAGTTATTAATGTAGGATAATATATGCATTATTGTTCATAAAGCAAGCTCAGAAAGAACGTAGCTCTCTGCCGTGCAGCTATTTTCAAAGGTTGAAGACTCGACTCCAGGTTAAAATTGTGAGACGATACCGGCGCAGGACTTAGCCGAGCCTGCCGCGCTTTAGCCGGACGTAGCCGCGAAAAAATAACAGGCCAATTGTAACTAAAACAGCGTTACGCCATATGGCTAACATAGAAAAAACTCCAACAACCCTGGGGGGATGGAATACGGCGCTGTTATGGCGCTGTCACATGACATGGGCGGCAGGGCGCCGAATCAAGCAGGTGTTCAGGCCGTATATTGCATTAGGTGGAGGAGAGGAGAGAGGGGGGCGGGAAAGTGTTGGAGACAGGGTTAGGGATCTCCGTTCTTATTCAGGTACAAGTGACAGAATACGCTATTTCGGTTCCATTTCTGATTTCAGTTATAATAACATGCGTTTAAAAATTACTTTTTAAAGACAACACTTCTAAAGAATACAGTGTCTCCTATGTTACACACCTACAATGAATTTCTAATTTTATTTCCATATACTAATAAAAATTAATTTTTTTTATATTAATATATGAAAAAAATATTAATTTTCAAAATTATATATTCTGTCAATTGATTCATGCCTTGCCTTCAACTTTGCACAAGTGTGCAAAATTTCAGATCGATTGGACAGGTAGAAGTGTGTTGAATATTGATTATAAGATTTGTAGAAGAAAAAATTATTTTTTTAATTTTTCATATTACAAAAATTTTTTTTATTTTAAAATTATATATTCTGTTAATTGATTCATGCATTGTCTTCAACTTTACGCAAGTGTGCCAAATTTTAGATCAATTGGACAGGTAGAAGTGTGTTAAATATTGATTATAAGATTTGTAGCAGACAGACAAACAAACAAACAGACAAGAGGTGAAGTTAAAGAGAAGTGTTGTAATTATTATACCACGTCGTTATATAATACTTTAAAATACGTAAATCTTTTATTTGCTTTCTCAGTTTGAGCACTTCCGCAAAGAGAAACGTTTAAGCACAACTATGCTTTAATAATATTCAGGAGATATCGATACATTTTTCCAGATTTTTTTCTATAGCGTGAGTGTACAGAAAACGTTGATTTTACTTCATCTTATTGAATAATATGAATCTCCTGCTTTCGACTAAAAGTTCTAAGAAGAAACTGCTTCGAAGCTTAGTAAGGTGTCATGGTGGACAAGCTGGCTCAGGCGTGAACATCGGATGCGAAAAGCCACCATTCAAATGTCGGAGCTGCCGTCGACGTGTATGCGATGGGAGCACGTAGCGGTATATAATTTGAAGCTGCTTCATACAGGGTGTTTCAGAATTAAGTAACCCTTTTAATTTGTTAATCAATAAAAAACTAAGAACGTTATGAAGTTGAAACTTGTTTTATTTAAAAGAAGAACATTTTTATGGTAATATTGTATCCTAGTTTTTAAATATAATATCTTTTAAATGCCCACCACAATTGTTTTGACAAAATAGGGATCTGCCTAGATATGTATTGTTGGCAGCTAGTATTACGAACATTTGCTCATGGGCTCCTACATCATAGTTAATAGCTATTTCTTAGTATGAATTCGTCTAGGGACTATTGTTTTGAAAAAATTATTTGCTGCATAACCAGACGTACCGATTTGATATTTTTAAGCCATTTGTCTCACTTTGCCGTTATAATTATTCGAATGTTGAGTAGCCATGTAGGAGAGACGCCGTTCCGTTTTCTTCGACTCAGTCATATAGAAAATTTTCGCGGGAGACTACTTTGTTCACCGCCTCGTCTACACGGCCTCACTGCCGAATTGTGATTAGTTGCAACTTTTTAATTTGAAGCATTTTAGATAACTTTAAGATGTCGTTATTTAAACTTAACCTAAATCTTACGATTTCATGTATCGTAATCGTAGTTCAAGCCCAGCTGCATCCGTTGGCACTAATCGCAATCAAAGCCCAACCCAGTGTTGGCAAATGCTAGCATAAGCGAGAAAACGCCAGTAGTAGTCTCATCTTACCTCGTGTGAGTAACAAATGAAATATCGCGGCCATGATGTCATAAACAATTCCTGTCATGCCAGTTATAATTTTGTTATCTAGATGTCAATTAATAACGTTCACTCATAACGTTTAGTACTCAAGTTTAAACAATGAGAGTCTAGCCCCTGCCTAGTGTAAGTTTCATGTATGTCGTTCTCGACCCATTAACTAATATTAAATCTTATTACCAGCTCCCGTCACCAAGTAACTTAGGTCACAATTGTTACAGACAACGGCGAGTAAAAACTACAAAACCAAAAGTTGTTCTTCTTGCCAACCCAACCCTCATCCGTGCCATAATATTTTACTACTTTTGTGTATTAAAGTTTCAGCCATAGCTGGGTCAGAGTATTCGATATGCTTCTAATTTCTTTTAGTTTAGTACCTTTGAGATCCAGCATTTCGGATGGTCCTAACAAATCAAGAAAGCAAACTCACCTGTAGGAGCCAACAGTTAAAAAATATGCGTTTAAAATTAATTTTTAAAGACAACACTTCCAAAGAGGCCGCTGTCTCCGATGTTAGACATGTACAATGAACTTGTAATTAAAAAATTTGTAGCAGACAAAACAATTTTTCCAGCTTTTCTTAATGTTAAAATAAAAATTTTAATTTTTAAATTATTTATTTTCTCAATTGATTCACGCATTGTCTCAAACTTTACGTAAGTGTTCAGAATTTCAGATCGATTTGAGAGGTAGAAGTGTGTTAAATATCGATTATAAGATTTCCAGCCAACAAACAAACAAAAAGAAATGAAGTTAAAGAGAAGTGTTGTTAAAAGGAAGCAATTCTCGAAAACACGGATGTTTATGTAACTCACCCAGACCTCCGAAACCAGGAAAAGTATTCCGAACGTAGCAGTTGTAGTCCCTGGAACCCGGATAAGTTCGGTTGAACAAGGCCAGGTACGTCGAGTTCAGCAGCAGGCACTGCCCGCTGGTGCTGTGCACGCACAGAGTTGGGTAGGAGATGCCACTCTGTACAGCCCGGCTGGCACAGCGGATGGCACTCATGCCAGAGTAGTTCTTCGATGCCACGCCAAGTGCGAGAAGTTCTTCAACAGCCACAGGGGCCGAGATGTACTTATTAGAGCTCCCCAGAGTTTCCCTCACCGCGGCAAACAAGGTGAACACTAGCAGTTTAATGATCATTATGCTTACAATTTTTATTGTCAACGAAGGCTTTATCTGAAACAAAGGGAGGTAAATTGACATTTGAATTTGAACATCAATCATTAATTTTTCAACCGATTAACTCTAATGCATTTAGCAGACAAAAATGCAAATTAAATCTGTGGGGCGACATCGCTGTGGCATAAAATAAATGGCTTATCTTGTGGAATTCCTGTTCGTGCTTAGTTGGTTATTCATTATTTTAGGGAACGTTCCAGGGCTCACACTATCTAAATGGCTTCCTTGCTTCAACACGTTAATTTAAGTGCGGCACGAGTGGTGGTGGATTGCAAAGTTATTTTTACCGGACAAAGTCCGCGATTTAGTTTTTTTAATTGCTCTGTCCGGCAAAAATTTATGATGTCGGTACTTCCGTATTCAATTTTAAAACGTACGAAAAAAAAATTACAATTTAATTTCTGCACCGGACCCAATAAATTTTTAAGTAAATATTAAATCATAGGCCTTTTTTGTCCGCAGACTTGGCCGTTTTAAGGCCATCTGTCAACCCTGGTTGGTCGTGCCGTCCTCAACGTGTTATAATGTCCATAGCGACGGTAACTATCGTTACCAGGTCTTTAGAGAAAGATATAAATTACCAACGGATGTTGGTTGGTGTATCTGTTGTTGACAGATACACCAGGATTGACATCAGGGAGTGGAAAATTCATCTGATCTAACAGTAGTGTTTTCTGTTCGCGTGCACCTTGGAAACAGGATGTGGTCAGCGGCGTGACACATCTAAATTCTTAACATTCAGCTTATGAAAGATTGTTCATGTAGGTTAATTTTCATGTATACTCAGTATGCATGCTCGAAATACGGAATGGTAGGTCAGAAGTTAGCTCTGGCTGCTCCTTCCGAGATCTAACTCCATGAGCAAGAAGAGTCCTGACTGCACTTATTACGATCATAATCGAGATTACGGCTCGAGTTGCATAACGTAAGGAGACGTACTTATCCATAAACTTGAAACGCGCTTATTTACCTATACTTATAAAATAAACAATCTCTGGTGAGAAATGTCTGCCTCTGCTCTAATATTTCAGGTATCGGCTGCAGTTCTAGGGAATAAAAGAAGCCGCCTGAGCAGAGCTGATCGGATTCTACTCGGTCCTGGACGATGCAATTCTATTCAATCTAACCAATTAAAGCCTTTTTAATGAGACGAGCCACTCACGAATTAATATAGGAAGAATTAATTGATATCCTAGTAAGGAATATCCTCTTCATTAAGGAGGAACGGATAAATAAATTTATATAATTCTTCAAGCCATTTAATTTGTAAATACCAAGTTTGCGAGAGGAATAGACTTGCTAATCGTTTTGAAGTCAGCTGGGACCTGACATAGACTGAACATTAATTGGAAGGCAACTTGAATGCATTCTAGGTAAAGAAGTTGCCGGAAGAATGGCTAAATGACAATGTTCAGATTTTTTACCACGAAAAATTGATTTAATCTCACTTAAATATCCATTGATCTAGCACATGATGCTAGATCATTATAGTTTTTTGCTCTCTTAACGAAGATTGTCATTGTTATTTTGTTATTTATATACTATTGAAGAACTCGGATTATTTTAAAGCTCCTTAAAACTAATATGCTAAAATCATTAATACATGCGTATCTTTTATCATCCTCGCCATTTAGTATAATGTTCCTATTTCCTTGTAATATCTTTGATCAACATGATCCGAATATTACACATTTTTTTCTTGATCATATCGCATTCCCCTACTAAATGATATTCTTCTTTGCTATATCTGCGTTTTTTGTCGCATTGCTTTTCTGCCAAAAGCAATACAGAGTTCGCTTAATGACCTAAAAATTTTCCGATTTATGATCCCCAATTTCATTATTACCTACTTGTTAATTCATATCTTCCTTTAAAATAATCATCACTATATTGAGTACTATCTATATCTAATAAATCATGATCATCTGACATCAAACGTCAACATTCCCCTTTATCTGTACATAGTTTCACTATGAATGAACTTAGGTAATGACGACGTTTTCCGAAAAGAAAAGAGCTCAACGACTGCATGAAGAGATAATGACTCATTATCTCATTTTTAAAGACACTGAATAAATTACGAGTTTATTTTCATTTCGACCTTTCGGAGCGGTCATTAATCCGACCAGTAATTTAAATGACAAACGTTCATCATCCCCACTTATATTCAGGACGGGCGCCACGGGCCAAGTTTCAGTGACTGAAATGAGATTAATGCACGAAAAAATATCCCATAGCAATAAAATAAAGAGCAGAAAAATAATTAAAGTATTGTGAAATTTAAACTCGCTTTCAATTGCATATCTTAAGAAATTTTTAACGTAACTGGCTGTCATCTTATAGCTTTCAGCAGTTCGTAACTGACAAGCCTGGCTGTCATCTTATAGCTTTCAGCAGTTCGTAGCTGACAAGCTTG
The DNA here is from genome assembly GCF_000764305.2 of Hyalella azteca. Lineage (NCBI taxonomy): Eukaryota > Metazoa > Arthropoda > Malacostraca > Amphipoda > Hyalellidae > Hyalella > Hyalella azteca. The sequence continues at coordinate 75,589 of NW_025946815.1, read as the reverse complement.
ACTGTCATCTTATAGCTTTCTGCAGTTCGTAGCTAACGAGCCTGTCTGTCGTCTTATAGCTTTCAGCAGTTCATAGCTGACAAGTCTGTCTATCGTCTTATAGTTTTCAGCAGTTCGGAGCTGACGAGCCTGTCTGTCGTCTTATAGCTTTCAGCAGTTCATAGCTGACAAGTCTGTCTATCGTCTTATAGCTTTCTGCAGTTCGTAGCTGACAAGCCTGCCTGACGTTTATAGCCAAAAAACCAGCAAGGAGCATTTATTTTATATACCCTATTTAATTATTCCTGAATGGTAAGCGTCATATTTTCACTCGTTTAAACTTTCTCCGCCAGTTAGGATTCAAAATAGAATTTTATTTTAATGAATTTCAACGTAATTTGTAATTTAATTCATTTTTTATTTTAAGTTATCACAATCAGATGAATTTCAGTCCAATGATTCTCCTTCAGATGTCATGTGAATGAAAGTTACGAATGAATATCAGGCGGAAAAGGCCTGACGTCTTCTTGAATTTATCAATTTCGTCCGATTTATCGCTGCTGCATCATTTAATTGAAAAAATGAGCGATGTAGGTTCTGAACATATTATTCAATGAAAAGAGTCAGCCATCATTTACTGTCGGGATTAGAAATATTCTAATGCAACATGTCCAGCGACGAATGTCAGAGTAACTTTTTTGGTGCGTTTCATTCGGTAATGCCTACGATTAAAAACTCTCTCTACACGCCTTTACGATGTAGGTTATTATTGCCGAACTTTCAACACACGATTTATTAACTCTTCACAAAACATCAGCCTGGAAGCTCGCAGACTATGAAAAAGAAATGTGATGAGCGAATTTTTCAAGGCCGCATTAACATTCGGGCCGAAAATCCTGGCTAAAAATTCAACGTCAGACCAAATGCGCAAGTCTGGCCTGTTGCGCTTTGATACGTACGTCACATCGAGTGTAATTATCAATGTTTCGGTGCAATAGATAAAGAAGCAAAGTTCCGTCAAAAATTATCAGACGCATTACAATTACCAGCGATGGTAGAGAAGCTCGTAATGTAGTCTCTTGAATATTTTTCATGTCAACGAAAGAAAGCTTGTATGTAATTAATGAATAAGGATTCTTTTTAATACTTTGCCGCGGTAATACGCAGTACGTTTGTTAATAATAAATGTAACTGCACATGTGAAATTTTTTAAATTGATTTTTAATAACTATAACATTTAATAATAATAGCCTTCAATAAACTATCAGTAAGATTGTTTGCTTAATCTCAGTTTCATAAAAAATTAACAGTTTCATAAATGAGAAAAATATAGTTTCATCATAAATGAAAAAATTTCTCACATTACCAAAAAATGAACAAATTTTTCAGTTGCATCGAAAATTAGTAGACTTTTCAGTTTCATCATAAATGAAGAAATTGTTATCCCAAGGACCATATGTCATCCGGGTCCGTAGGTGCAGTGGAATTTTCGAAATATCCGATGAAATAAATTTTTTTATGTTTCCGGGTAAATTTTAAAGATTTGAGTCAACATTACCATGGCCATTGAAAAATAAGGACATTTTTTTAGATATTTTAAGTTCAGTTTTAATCATTTGTTCTTATAGCAAGCATTTCTAATAGATGTGCACGGTTGACTTGAGGTGAAGAGATATGATAGAAATAAAAAGATTTTTCGAGCAGAAATTATGTTTTCTAAAGTTTTATCTTGTTTTTAGCGCAATTGACCTGGTGGTATTGATCATCGCGATGCAAATTCATGCTAAACAACCAATAACTAGAGCTACCGTCGTTAAGACAAACACGGCCAGTCCGCGCACTGCTCTAAAGTTATGAATATTTAAATGAGCTCGAGCAATGATAATCTCAAACTTCCATGAATTTTATGCCATCCTGCTGATTATGCCCACATTGTTCCAGATTTTCGTGAACTAATTGCATTGCAATATTAATCGGCTGACCTTTTGTTTCTTGATCAATGCTATGGAACTGAAGACTTCGCGCTACTCGATCGTCCCAGACTATCATGAATCTCTTCATATATTCTCGTCCGCCAGAATTATTTCGATACTCAGTATCATTCGCTGGTAATTTCCATTGATCTCTGCACAACAAAGAGGAATTCACTCGTCAGTGTGTCCGGAATCCCTTCCTGACGAGGACGTGTTTGTTGTTATTAAAATTATTAGCTTTAATTACCGTTCACTAATCCACATAACCTAATTTTTCAATTTTTTTTTTAAATAATCAAAGTTTCCAGAAGTTTGTCTCCATTTTTTCAATTGAAATTGAAAGGGGAAAATAATTCTTTTACCTGATATTCACTCAATTCATTCAGCAAGCTGACAACACATAATCAATATCATTCTCATACTACATACATGTAATCTATACGGTGGACGTTCAATGTATCTATGCGGCCGCTAGGCTGACAACATATTATCAATATAGTCTTTTAATTATGCGTCTGGCTCATTTATTATATATTATATTGCTATTTTACATCAGTTGACTCATTCCATTCCAACATCAGATCTTCCATGAGTTACTTACGACGTTTTATTAGCGAAATGAATTGAAATTCAGAAGAGAAGGCTGTCGTTGGTAGAGGCTGTCGTTGGTAGAGGCTGTCGTTGGTAGAGGCTGTCGTTGGTAGAGGCTGTCGTTGGTAGAGGCTGTCGTTGATGGTAGAGGCTGTCGGTGGTAGAGGCTGTCGTTGGTAGAGGCTGTTGTGAGGAAATGGAGAGGAGGCTGTTGCGAGGAAATAGAGAGGAGGCTAACGAACATATGCAAGTAAATCATTCCATTGCCGAACACATATCTGAAGCTCCGGAGAAAATCATATCGAAATTATATCATAAGAACTACTGACATTTTTGCTGTTACTCTCATTTCTCCTAGCAAGGTCGACCAATAGGAGAAGACAATTAAAATATAAAATGTTAATGTGTAATAAATAATTATAACTACAGCAACGCTATGTGAGAATATTTTCTATCCATCTATCAAACTATCGCACGTTCATTAAAATAAATAATTATATTGAAACGCAGGCACGAAAATACCTTGTAAAATTCCCTCCCTTTTAAATGGCATCGGTATTTAGACTTCTGATGTCTCCTTACCTCTTTTCAGATACTCCAATGTTGGAAAGATTTCGTTGACAATGGAAATTGTGAGCATAATGATCATTAAACTGCTAGTGTTCACCTTGCTTGCCGTGGTGAAGGAAACTCTGGGGAGTTATAGTAAGTACACCTCAGTCCCTGTGGCGGTGGAAGAACTTCTCGCAATTGGCGTGGCATCGAAGAACTACTCTGGCCTAAGTGTCATCCGCTGTGCCAGCCGGGCTGCACAGAGTGGCATCCCCTACCCAACTCTGTGCGTGCACAGCACCAGCGGGCAGTGCCTGCTGCTGAACTCCACGAACCTGGCCTTGTTCAACCGAACTTCTCCGGGTTCCAAGGACTACAACTGCTACGTTCGGGATACTTTTCCTAGTATTGGAGGTCTGGGTGAGTTACGTAAACATAGGACTTTTCGAAAATTTCTTCTTCTCTAACTGTTTGCTCATACAGGTGAGTTTACTTTATTGCTCTGCTATGTCTATCTGAATTGCTGGATCTCAATGATACTTCACTAAAACAAAAAAAAAAACATTTCGAAGAATCGGTCCAGCTATTGCTGAAAATTTGATAAGCAAAAATTGGTAAGATTTTATTTCAGACAGCAAAAAGCTGGCGAAGCGTCCCCCACCGGTTAAGTTTGGCGGTCCTAAAATAGCGGCTCTATGTCAGAGTTTCGTTCCGTTTTTCTGTAAGAAATGAGCGCCTAATTAGAAATAAGTAAATTCCTTAATGGTGGCGAGGTGGACCAAGGGCACGTGTATTAGTAATCTGATACGTTCCAAGGCGGAAACAACCGAACCAGGAAAACGACAAAAAACGCCTGCACCCTCCTCCCCCAAGTAGAGGCAGGGAAAATACTTTTTATCACATTCGTTGCTTTGCAAATTCCAGTTCTAACGGGGACAGATGAGAAAACAATGAAACAAATAGCGAAAAAACGTGAATTTGAACTTTAATAATATTATTTAATACAACTTTCAACCACAACATTCCACATTACCCAAAACCAAACATTCTCTCACAGTCACCAAAACTCAACATTCTCCCACATTGCCCAATCCAACATTCTTCAACATTCTTCACCGCTCAATATTATCCAACATTATATAGTACGAAACATTCTACACTACCCTATCAAAATTTTGATTCCTGTCAGCCGCTGCTTTAAGGACGCCCCAAGCTCGAATAGCGGTGTAAATCAGCGGCTCTATGTCCGCTTTAGGTTCTGGTTGTACGAGAGAAATAAGCACCTGATTAGGATCTGGTCTATTCCTTGCCAACCGCGGGACGACTGCGGGGCGCGCGTATTTGGTACCTGATACGTTCGGAACAGACACGGCCGAGTCTGATAAATGCATTAAAAAATGCCCCCTCCCTTCTCCCTTTGATGGGGAGAAAGGAGGGGCATATGAATCACTGTACGCTATAGCCTATATATATATATACATGAGCAGACTAGACATGTATCATCGCGGCACAATGAAGTAAACACGAGTTTGAAACGGGAATAATATCAGTTAATACAACTTCCAACCCCAACTCTCCACATTACCCACAGCATTCTCTTATATTTGCCAAAATGCAAGATCCTCTCACATTGCTCGAGCAAAACAATGTTCAATATTTACCATCAATCAGCATTCTCACACATTGCCAAGAACCAAAAATTCTTCAATATGCAATATCACTCAACTATCAACATACTCCAGTATTCAACACTGCTCAATATTATCCCACATCATCCATATACGAAACATTCCACCCTTTACCCGTACCGAACACTCCTACCTGTTGCGGTAGTAGCGGCAGGTACCAAACATTCTCATATTCGCCAGCTCCAAATATTCACATTAACTGTTAAGCAATCTCCCGCAATAATCATTTGAATCAGTCATCGAAATTCTCCGAAAATATTAGCAAACAGCCTATTGTATCTACAGAGCCTAATTCTAACCATTCCAACATATACAGATTCAATATAGTAACTAATTCCTGTTTCCAGGTAAGAATTTCCTAATGTATAGTGAAATTATTCACGGTACAGCAATTTTTAACAATCTTGTTTACCTAAATTTCTCGAAATACACACGTGCAAATAACATTAGTTCGATTTCACTTAGAATAAATTTCACAATAACGGAACCGTGCAACTTAGTTACCTTACAAATTTGCCTGTAATCCTGCTGTAACGTGTTTTCTGCAGCAAGCTGTACGCCGACCAGTTGGTAAGGTTGTCAGACGCCACTACTCAACTTAAGCGCGCAACGTTAATGGACGACTCGACAAATCTAAGCTTTCGGTTACACAGTCCACAAAACGATCCTGATGTCTTGGTCGGTGAATCAGAAATTATAACCTCGACTATAAGAACACGAGCAGCTGAAATAACACGTTCGTGTCAATATACCCCAAGTTAAATTTTTCAGCAAAAATCTTGAAGCTCGATGGTGTGTTCTTGAATGTCGTCATTCCCGGTATTCCAAGTTCCAATTGCCAAAGAACTTCACTTTAGCAGGCACTTGACATTAAACTCTTAGGAAGTTGTATTTCTAAAGATTCCTAAATTAACGTGTTCAGGCTTTAGAAACTTTATTGTTTTCTATTAGCTTGCATCGCAGATCACACTAAGGATACACGATAGAAACGAGAAGCAGGTCTTATTTTCAACCGCACACGACGAAATGCACCAAACTACTCACAGTTCGACAGTGGACACCAGCGCGTCGGGGGGTAGTGGGGGGTGGTGGGTACGGGTAACCTCACCTTTGAACAGGGAGTACTTAGGGTGTTGTTTATAAGTCTTACCTCGAAAGCGTGGGTTTAGAAGCCTTGCGTGTAATTGTAATTTGTACGTGTTGCCGCAAAAACATTGCAAGCTTGTTGTTAGAACGCGAAGCGTGTTGAAGATAACGCTATGCCCACGTGTTTTTCTATGCGCACGCAGAGCAAGCGGGTTGTCAGACTCGCATTGCACGCGTGTTGAATCTCACGCAACTCTCGCGTGAGCAACTCGCACCCAATGCAAGCGTTTTGAAGGTCTCGCAACGCAAGCATATTGACGTACACGCAATGCAAGAGTGTTGAAACGCTCACTTGTCTATAAGTTCGTACCCATGCACAATGCATATGCAGCGGCACAACTAAAGGCAGGGGCATGTCACGTTCGCGCTGACAACTCATTCCAGCCACTTAGCAGGGTAAGCCAATGGTGGGCTGACCAGCCGCTGATTTCGTGTGTCATTTTACCCTTATATCTTTTCCCGTGGAACTACCCAAAATAGCTCCTATGGGCTGAATAGGGGAGGCGGCCATTTCACATCTGATTCATTACCAATCCGAGAGTGACAACCGAAACCCGACCGACAGTCACGTCTAAATTTTGACAGGGTCGCCCCTGTTCCAATCATTCTACCCGATTCCGGGTACCTAAAATTCTCCAAATACAGCAGTGCAAAACATTCACTCATATTCACAAGTACCTCGCATTCTCTGACATTCATCTGCAACAAACAATCTCTTGAATTCACCAAGACCGAAAAAAATTTTCCGTTCACCAATAATAAACATTGGTGCATGCCCCACATACTACATGTGCACCAAACATTCTAACACATATACACCAGTAACTAATATTTTTCGCAGTAATCAATCCTGAGTGGTCTCTCACAACATTCACATGCAAGCAACAGCCTAGTGTATCTACAAGGTATAATTTGTAATGCATGGAATTGATTTATTAGTAACTATTTTAACAAGTGACAGCATAAATGTTGTAGCTGATTCCCCATTTCCAGGCATAGAATACCAATAATATTTTAAAGTTTTCGCGGTAATGCATTTAAAAGCGAGACCCGCTAGCATTCCTATTTCCTCTTACAGGCACTGCGTTACGTCATGTATAATTTGCTAATGACTAATTTCACGATACGTCTGCAATGTAGCTCCATCCAGTAGTTCCGTCCAGTAGCTCCCTCCAGTAGTTCCGTCTAGTAGCTCTGTCCAGTAATTCCGTCCAGTAGTTCCATCCAGCACACTTTTCTGTACCGGTGTTTATATTCTTTTGAGCGGCCTCAAATAGAGAATAGACACATTAATAGACACACATAATTTGATATAGGGTACGTGGCCATTCTAATATTGCCAAGCTCGATGGCAATTTCAATAATAAATATTCTTATACGATTTATTTCATCGAAAATAACCCAAATAACGGTACTTTGATTTTACTACGGTAACAAACCTGACGACACAGCGAAATAAAGCACATAGTAACGAAAAACAGTCCCCTAGTGCGCTTAGATAGGATCTTTTTCGAACATATTTCTGTTGCAAGCGGTCTGCGCCTCGGTGTGAAGACTTCCTGAAGCCGATTCACAACTTGGCAATGATGAACTTTCGGTTCCACAAATTAAATCAGCCATCTTGGTTAATTAGAAATTAGAACCTAGAGCATATGAACACGAGCAGCTGAAATCACACGTTCATGCCAACATATCCAGTTAAGTAATTCTATTGCTGCCAAAATCTTGGATGATCAACTCTGTGTTCTTGATTGCAGCAATGCTGCTAACGGGCTTTCCAACGAACATTACATTAAAAAGTGGACAGTAGGGCTAAATTTGTGTTTCTAAAAATTTTCAGAATTAAAATGTGCAGCCCTGGAAGATGTAATTATTCTCTGGTCACACACATCACAATTTACGGTGAGATTTTACAACTGAAATTAGAAGCGAGTCTCATTCTGCATCTGAACGAGACATATGGCACCAAACAACTGCGGCCAATTGTGAAGCATTTGATCACGGTAACTGCTGCGTCTTCGCTGTATATGCACTGTCACAAACCGGTTGGTGGTTAACCCCAACCCTTGAACGAGGAGTATAATGAGGGTTGTTTTATCATCCATGTCTCTGAAGCGTAAAGGATGAAAAAACATATACAGGCTACAGTATATGTAATGTGTTTGGGTTGCCGAATAAACAATGTACTTGTGCTGCTAGAGAGCGACGCACGCGAGTTAACATAAAAAAACTGAGTTACTGTCAAGCATACAAAGTTGAAATAACTTTGATTTAGCGCTTTTTAAGCGAAATCAATTCATAATCAAAGTTGTTTCAGCGTCATTTGCCTCGAGGGTTTGTTTCGTGGACGAAGGCCATCATTTTAGATGTAGGCGAACAGTTTTACCTGTTTACTAATCCGTAGGATATTCCTATCATAATATTTATATCGACTCCCAACATACAAAAGCGCGAATGATGGCTCACATGATTGTACTGAATTGGAAATGAGTCTCGCAATAAACATTTAAATTAGAAAAATATTTATATCAAATTTTTCCAGGTTTTTTGTAGTATGTAATTGCCTAATTAGACCAAATATCCTACTTTTTAAACACTAAATGTCGTTCTTTTGAATATGTATTTTTCGTACTTCCCCTAAGAGACCTTTTTCCTATCCCTATAAATTTATCCACCCTCTGCGTTCATTCCTCAACCACCCAGTGGTCGATAGTGATCACTTTGTTGACTCTTGTTTTAGAACTCATCTATGATTGTGTTTTAATTCATTAAATGTCACGATCTGGCGCGATTTTTGGGAACAGGAAGTAATTTTGCACTTGACGTCTATGATGCTACGTCGTTTACTTGTCATACCGTAACGCCAAGGGGGTGAGAGTTCCATTTGGCATCTATCAGAAATGATCGATCCGTCTAGATTCTGATGGAACTCGGTCTCGGTCTAGAATCTCGAAGTAATTGAAGATTTTCAAAGCGCGTATTGTTCGTGACAAATCTTATTTTCTAAATAATTAAAATTAATAAAGACGTAGGAAAGAATGAGCATTCTGAATTGACGTGTAAGTACCCGATGGATAATAACCGTCTTCTGGGCTCACCGCTCGAGCATTAAAAAAAATCAGATGAATTCAGTTGAACAACAAAGTTGTCTTGGACTGAATTCGAGGCTACTAAATCTTCTCTTTTCAGCCAAGTAACGGTGAACCCAAGGACAGTAAGTAAGATATTCTTGATACTCAGTCCAGGTTTACTGCCGGAAAGTTCGACCGTAAATCTGCACATAATAGAGCAGATGTAATACTCGAAAAAACAACATGAACTTTTAATCTAACTGAAAGTTAACCAAATACCGGAAACTCGTTATACATAATCGATGGATAGGTGCTGAACTTTGCGAAAGGGAATAATCCTAAATTTAGGCTGGCAATAATCTAAATATTTCATCTATGTGTAACTGTAAATGATGCAATAAATGACAGCAGTACCTTAGAAAACAAAGACAAGCATTACACTTACGAGATGTGGCACGTCGATCCTATTCATCAGTTCGATTGGTCGCTAACAATTGACTGTTACATTGAAACAACATCAAGTTTACGCACGTCTGGACAGAAAGAAGACGGAGATTCGGTTACACGATAATGGCAGACAATAAGTAAAACAAAGAAAAGTCCCAAAAAAACTACTATTGCATTTCACAATGGGCATACCAGGTTTATCAAGATCAAATAAGCACTAACACAAGACACAGTGAAACAAAGACTTGATATGGACAATGAATGAACTGGATTTCTAGGCAATGAATTAGCTACACATCTCGTCTTATGCTAACGCAGGAGCTCGTCACGACTAAATGAGACGCCGCATGCTGCACGCTAGCGGGCGGAAGTAGAGCTAGGCGGATGGTTCCGAGAGAAGGCAGAGCGCTGTAAACCCTGAACTCCAATAGTTTAACTCGCGCGACGCGACAAAAGTAGTCTCCAAAAATTACTTTACGGCTGAGATAGGAACTTCAAATACCGTTGACGGATAGAGGTATAGCAAATATTAAGGGGCTGGTCACAATTATATTACGGTTCACATGATTCCATAGTTCAAGGTTCATGTCATGAAAATCTGTTAATGATTGACTGAATTGTCAATTCGCGCGGGTTGGATAAGGTGCTGTAAAATTACACTAACTGATCATTAATTAATTTATACTATTAGTTAATCTTTGTCCGTACCTCACTGATTACGATTTCTAAAACCATCCTTACACTCAGCCCCACCCTGCCCGGCCCCCTTCGACTGGGTTGCGGACGTCGGTTGTGTGGTTGTGGTGAAGAACGACTTGACGTACGACGTCGCCAAGGCCTCGTGCCCTGGAGGCTCCCAGCTCGTCTCTCTCTACGCCGACAACTTCTTCAAGCTCGCTGACTACGTATACCAAACGTCATTCCGGTTTGGTAAATGATATTTCTTCAATGTGTTAAAAGTATGAATAATGTGGATGAATGAATGCAACCTCACCCTAAATGAAACGAAAATTCTATAATAATTTTATGTGCTCTATTTCAATAGTGTTCCGGAGATATAGCCGATAGTTTGCATTCAAATCGTAATATTCATCTGAATGTGACTCAAATTTTGAAGCTATTTTTAATCGCTTTGAAATCCCTTCTCTTTCATGACAGTGCCCGCTACCTATGGTTGGTACACCGTGGGGCTTCACCGCAACAACGGCGTGTGGACTTGGCGCACCGGCCAAGTCATGTCCGGCTTGCCTGGTTCAGGACTTTGGGGACCGCTCGAGCCCAACGAAAACTCAGACTGTGCATTTCTCTTGTTCCATAACGCTGCCTCCTACCTTGGGGACATGCCATGCACACTTGCTTTATATTATGTATGTGCACTGCAGTGATGTCCGGACGATGGGGGCACTGCAGTGACGTCAGGATGATGTGTGCTCTGCAGTGACGTCCGGATGATGTGTGCAGTGCAGGCTTAGTTGTTAATAACTAGTAGTTTTAATCTCCGGATGATTAAGAACAACAAATTGAAATAGAACAGAATAGATTGAAAGCGTCGGCACTGAAAAAATAGGCCCATGGCCTGTTACCGATTCATATACTTTTCGTAACTTGATTCACAAGGTATCCGGTCTTTGGAACCCAATCTTTCCACAACTGACGATTGATTGAAATAGCTGCTGGACTTATTGCCTGGTCCGTAAGGTGCTAGGCATTTTAAGACTGAACATATGCTCCTGCATAGCTTCGTCTAGTCTGTTCTTGAAGGCGTTCATACTCGGAGCGTCAACGATGATATCAGGGAGGCTGTTCCACATGTCGGTGACTCGAAGCGAGAAGAAATGTTGTCGCATGGATGTGTTACAAAACAGTTTTTTTGGTTTATAGCCGTGGCCCCTGTTTTTGGTTCTTGTTTCAAATTCTAGTAACCCTTCTGGGACCTTGTACCTGAGTATACTTGAATACTTCAATGAGGTCACCACGTAGACGTCGATAACTGAGGCTTGTAAGCTTCATAAACTTTGATCTTTCCTCATAGGACTTGCCTTTCAAGCCCAGAATTATCGCTGTTGCACGTCTTTGAACACTCTCGACTAAATTTTTGTCCTTTTCAAGTTTCGGTGACCACACGACGTTTCCAAACTCTAGTTTCGGGCGCACGACAGCAACAAATAACTGCTTCATCGCTTCTACTTCTAGGAACTCGAAAGAGCATCTGATCAATCCAAGTCGTTCTTTAGCTTTATTTACTTGGCCTTCAATATGCTTGGAAAATTTCAATTCATTGTCGATATAAACTCCTAAATCTTTTTTCATTGTCGACTTTGACATCATCACTCTGTCGTTGCAACCGTATCGTCTCATACTGTAAAAATATTGTTCATTATTCTTGCCAAGGTGGATTACTTTACATTTATCAGCGTTAAGACGCAGCTGCCACTTATCAGCTTAGTCAACCAACCTGTCAAGATCACCTTGCAACTTTACTTTTTGGGACGTATTCTTCACTGCATTTTAAATTTTTGTGTCGTCAGCATACATCGAGCACACGCTAGACGCAGCTCCTGCGAGATCGTTTATAAACGCAATGAGTAAAACAGGCCCGAGAACACTTCCTTGTGGCACGCCGCTGCGAACTGAAGCCCAGTCTGATACGGACCCATTAATACTGACACGTTGTCGTCTCCCTACTAGAAAATTCTAATCCATTTGATTACATTACTCTCAATTCCCAAAGACTTCAATTTACGCAACAACCACTCATGTGGGACACTGTCAAATGCCTTGGCGAAATAGACGTACACTGCATCTACTGGCTCCCTTTTGTCCAGCAGGCGGTCCATTCGTTCAGAGTAGACAAGAGGTTAGTGGTGCAGGATCTCCCGGCAATAAAGCCATGGTGACAGTCTGATATGAGATTAATAGCAGTCGAATTATCGATCAATCGATCCCTCCCAAAAGACTCCATTCCCTTGCAAACGACACTTGTCAAACTGACAGGGCGATAGTTGCCCGGGCAGGTTTTGTCATCTCTTTTGATCAATGGTGTCACTTGAGTTTCTTTCCAGTCAGCCGGCAAGATCCCTTCGTTCAAAGTTTTGCGAAAAAATGACGTCAATGTGCCAGCTAGGACAGTTGCTAACTCTTTGAGTAATCGGATGGAAGCCTTCCGGTCCATATGACTTGTTTGGATTTACAGCGATCAGGCGCTTGAGAACCTCTTCTTCTTGTATTTCAAAACGTTAATTTAGAGCCGACTGGGCGCTCCTCATTAGCTGGAATACTCTTCAAGTCCTCTTCAGTGAATACTCTACTGAAAAACTGAGTAAGAACGTTATCCTTGCCCTCATCAGAGAATATCTTTCGTTGATCTACTTTCAAATCAGAAATACCGTCCTTTATCTTGCACTTCGAGCTAACGTACAAGAAGAAGTCTTTTGTTTTTTTTTGCATTTTAGCAATATTTTTTTCGAGGGTTTTTACTGAGGTGCAACAGCTTTCTTAAGCTTTATTTCGAGCTTTTGCGTTTAGGTCTAGCACCGCTACGGGTTTAGGTTTAGCACCGCTACGAGTCCGTAAATAACGCTGGTAGGCTTCCTTCTTTGCTTTCGGTTTAGCTAAAACTGTACTGTTCATAAACTGAGTTTCTTTGGCTCCACCAAGCTTAATTTTAGGTACACACGCATCAACTGCAGACATAACCGTGTCCTTGAAAAATGCCCATGACTCAGCCACATTCATGTCCTTAATACAGTTCGAAATATTCACTGCACTCACTGCTTCACAGAGTTTATCATAGTCACCTTTCTCAAAATTCAAACGCTCACGCTTTCGAAGCGTATTTTCTGTACAGCACTTTAGACTGAAAAACTATGATTGGTGATGGCTTTTGCCTCGTGACGAAGCTCATCTAACATTGATTAATCACTGGTAAACACCACGTCTAGAATATTGGGAGTCTGTTTATTTCTATAATGGGTTGGCTTGGTAACGAGCTGGACTAGGAAGGAGTCTCTCACAGACTCCATGAACAAGGATTCTGGGTTATTCGCATCCCTTGGAGAGGACCCATCTGTCCAGTCTAGCTCTGGATGATCAAAATCACCAACAATCAACGTGTGTGACCTCCGGAAAGTCATGCTCGGTAAACGACTGTTTAGTACTTTATCGTTATCAGAGGAACTGTTTGGTGATCTATACAAGACGCCTATGAGGAGGCTATCTTTGCCTTTGAGAGAAAGTTCGCACCACACTGATTCTCTAGCTGATTGATGCTCTGCAGATAATTTGATTTGCTGGGCCCTATAAGATGTTCTGACCCACAAAGCTACACCTCTACTGCACTGCTCTTCATTTGAGTTATGAAAACAGTCAAAACCTGGCAACTGAAATTCAACAGGTACAATTTTCCCTCCGTGATTTTTAGGGAGTGTTGCCGTAATACAAATAATGTCTGTGCACTCGTTTTCGATCGAAGTTAACCGTTCACTTTTTTGTTCAACACGGAATCCGAGTTCGTGTAAAAACCTTTTAAAACTATTTGTGCAATTTCACTTTGATGCATGCGTTTACTTCTTACATTATTTACAGGCCTGGTTCTATGGATATGACTTCTTACTTGTCTTCCAGCTCCGCTGACTGACCGCTGTGTGGCCGGTGTTATCTTGAGTTCGTGAGAGTGGTTGACCTGAGTCTCCGTGTTTTTCTGCCTGAGTCTCTCCTGCCATTTCTTGCAAAAATTTGCTCTCTTTAAAGGGGCGAAACCAGCTTTACGAAATTTACCAGCCGTCGCTCAATTTGCGATTTGATCTGCCTTTTGCGATTTGAACAGCGCTGGAGGCCTTTTAAGGGGACCGGCTACCCTAAAATTTTCAATTATGGCGTTTTTCGGTTTTTGTGCTCATCTGAAAGCTGGAATTCTGCTCTTTCCAATGGTACCAGTAGTTTGGTATCCATGCTACATTGAGTGCCTATTTCGAGGCGCACGGGACTTTGCCGCGCCGTCCTGAAAAATTTGAAAAGTTCAACTTACTGTCACGGAAAACCTATCTCCTCCTACAGTTTTTAAGCTAGAGCAATGAGACATATACCATTCGATTCGTAAAGACCATACCTATCGACTCTAACATCACTTTTTTCAATTTTCGTCTGGTTCGTTTTTTATATGGGGAAGCATGGGGGGGGAGGGGTGAAAAATGTAAAAAATGGGAAAAAACGTCATAAAAAAAACTAGGTGGAAAATGAAAAAAGTGATGTTAGAGTCGATAGATATAGTCTTTACAAATGCAATGATACGTGTCTCGATGTTGTAGGATGATATTTGTGGGAGGAGATAGATTTTCTGAAGTACCCTTTTTTAGCCGTTTTCTATGAATTTCACGTTTTCTATCAATTTTTTCGAAAAATACATATGAGCAAAATGTTTTTCTTTTTATCTTTTACGTATGTATGTGAAGTTTCATGATAATCGGATAAAAACTGTAGAAGTTTTTCCGGAGGGTAGCCGGTCCCCTTAAATTAATATTTTTCCTCCCTTTTGGATCGTTTAGTTTCGACCAGCCACCTTGAAATGCAAGAGCTAAATAAACACAATATAAAAACCGAAATCAAGTTGAGTAAAAATTGTACAAATTACCTAAGTGCTGTCAAAAATTCTGTTACAGACTTGAGAGTAAGCGGCTTTCGGAGACCGGCAATCTCAGCGGCTTGGGTGCTCAGGGAAGGGGTAGGCTTGGACAAGAAAACAAAGGCTGTATTGTCCCGACTCCCGCGTGGGCGAGGCAGTCACACGTTACCCTCGCAAGCAAGCATTCCTCATTGACTTCAAGCGTCCGCGTTATTTAAAATGAAAGCACTTTTACTATAGGCTTGTTCTTTCCATCCACACTCTCTTTTTACTGACTTCACTGAAATTCAGTCACCCTCTGACACGGATTATGAAAAAACATCTTCATATCAGCACTCACGCAACACGTAAGTGGTTACGTGTACGTAGCGATGTTTTGATAACCCGGCCCCTGGTTGCATGACATTGTACGTGGTGTTGGTGTTCAGGTATTCCTTGCCCAGTCAATTGGTACTTGACTTTAGTTGGTATAAGTAGAATAGAATTCCTCACCTTACTTAATTTGCTAGGAGCACGTCCATGATATCATAAGCTCCAGGTTAATCTTTTGGTGCACCTTCTACATTCACACATTATTATAAATAATGAATAAGTCCGAATTGACTGTCGATGATCTTTTACTTGGCTCACCTATAACACAGAACGCTGTATGTCTCAGATGCAATGACTTTAGAATCGCCTCTGTAACCGCGACAAAACTAACACCAATGATGAAAACTATAATGCAGATGAAAGTCGTACGTGTATTTAAACACTATTGCAAGATATTTTCGACTTATTAAATTATCACTGCTTTCGCCCTGCTTGTTCCCCATCATTCCCATAATACCCGGGGCCCCCACCCGTTCGATTTAACTCCGCCGGTTCGTTTAGAAATAGAAAAAAAGCAGTACCGTTTTAGCAGTTACTAATAATATTAATATTAATAAATTGTCGGATGAGTTCAGACAAGATTGCTCCACAATGTTTTTAAAAATAAAATTCCGCGATTTTATCGTTAACCAGTATTAATTTGATTTCGATTATCATGCAAGTTTCAAGTATTTTTACTAGATGTTTTTAGTTGTACTCTGTGCGGCCGCAGATTACGATACGTCATGTTCAGTACAAATTACTGAAAATTTTCCTTTGTAGAATTAGGCAAGTTCTAGCTGAATAGAGATTTGTACCACAGTTAGCGCCAGCGGGTTGCGACTGGTGCGACAGCACGGTGCGCTCACTGTTTTGATAAGGAACTATTTATTTTTGGATATTTATTACTACTATCATCTTAGAACATTTCTGTCGAAAAATTGACGAGTTATTCTCGATTATATGTTTTCCCGATTCTATTGTAGTCTAAGCTTGTTCATTTGTATTTTGATTTGTTTGCAGAAACCGTTTGCGGAATGTTTAATAAAATGAAGACACTAGCACAAGTATTTGACATCCTGCAACGAGTAATATCAGCAGTAGGGGAATTTAATACGACGAATAAAGTGGCTGCAATTGTAGAAGTCGTCTTTACCCTGTTTTATTCAGTGTAATGTTGATATTGTCTCTTTTATGCTGATTTTTTTTATTATGACATGTGGTTATCAGTTGTCTTAAGGCATTTGTCAATGGGAGTGATTCCTGTAGAAATTCGTTAATTATTTCTTCTCATCGTCCTCTTATTATCACTAAAATTAAATAAATATATATATATATATATATATATATTTCACTAAATTATACATAGAGTTATATTCCTATTATGTTGCTTGCGAAGCTATTTTAGCTTATATGGACATTCACTTGGAAGCCTTGCTATTTTATTTCACGTTTTTAATACGTATTTTATTGTAACGTGTGCTCAAGTGAGAATAAATAAATTAAATTATAATTCGAATCACTATTATAACTATGATAGTTTTGTCAGAAACAATATTATTATGTGTTGAATTAAAACTTGGTGGGCAATTAAGCGTTTATGTTAATGTCCTGCAATGACGTCATCCTTCAGGTGGCATCGCCCGAGCGAAAGTCTGATCAAAATTAGACAGAAACGGCGTACGAGCATTTTTGAACTGGTGCGAACATTTTTGGACTGGATCGTTTAGTTTCGTTTAGCCACGTTACCTGTCTACGCTCATGAGTGTAGTACACTGAAAAATGATGAAATGAGACACATTTTGAAGAACATGATCGAACAGTTTGTTACGCACGAAAATTATGGCCTGCGATTAAAAGGTAACAATCTTTAACTGGTAATGTGAATTAAGACGGTTTTATGTACGCAAATGTGACACTTGACCGTTTTTCCCCTGTTTATTTCAATATATGCAAAGCTTCTGTCACCTCATCATCTGCGGTGTATTTTTAATTTATTGCGGTTAGATCATTTCATTAACTAATGGTATCAATGTTATCTTTTTCCTCTAGCTCTACCCAAGCGTTAAGCCTGTGGCGGATGGATAAGTCTTGAATAACCGAATGTTTAAACTCAGTGTCTATAGGTCGACGTCATGAATTGTTTATTCATATATCACTAACAATGAGTCAAAGGCATTTACAAATTGAATAGGTGAGAGAGGTGACTTGAATTGAGTAGTGATAGCAAACTCACCTTGTGTATGACTGCCTGAGATAAGTAGGATGATCCGATATTGCCAGCCATTCACAGATTGCAGTACGATCCCGTATGATAACGCCGTGACTACCTACGTTCCCAACAAAGCCAGCTCATGACGAGAGCCTTCGTGAGGTTGTGCCCTCTCAACAAATATTTAGGACCCTAAGTTTGAGCTGCCGCGCCAGGCACAGTCCAGCCATGCTGCAAGATTGTGCCAGTTACACGCGCAATAAGGGGGCGCCAACAGAAACTGCAGGTCCCACTCAGCAGAACCGACGTCCACCTGCACTCCTTCTTTCCTTCGGCCATCAGAATATGGAACTCCCTGAGTGCCGACGTCGTGGCAGCAACATCGCTACCTACCTTCCAGTCAGCCATACAAGGGCGGGCCATAACTGAAACTTTTTTGTCGCTTTTTCTGTATCAAGACGTTCTCCAATGCCCTCATGTGTGTGCGCCACCGTTGGTGTTTTTTCCAATTATGGGGTATCCACTGTATTGCTATGGAAAAAATTACATTTACTCATCTTCTCCTCACACTTCGGTTTGGAATGACATTAAACTAAATAGTTGAATTGATTTATCATAAAATATTTATGCGTGTAGGAATCATGCCCATAAAGAAATATTCTCACAGTTTGCCACAACATATGATCTCTAGATGATGGCGCGACCTTCCTATTTTCTACTGAAACATAATAACCAGAAATTCAAACAGGATAATTTTTATTGGTCATTTTTAAAAATTATTCATGAAGGCGATACCTGCAATTATATTAATAATATGTTGCTCAACTTATAATTTACTAGCTAACGTATAATAATCTAACGTATCGAACTCAGAGGCCTTATTCCTCAAAATTCTGGCGCTATAAAGATTCTTATGCTTCGTCCAAACTTGACAACTATAATTAGCTCAGGAAAATGAACTTGACAAATGCGTCACCGGAAAACTGCTGTGTTCATTTGCGAGAGATTTTTATTTGAATGAGCCGCTAACGTATAGGTTCGGAAAATGGTATATTGTTCGTCGTCGAATGAAATATGAACTAAAAATCTGAAAGGAAATTTGTATTTCCTCTAGAAAATTAGTTTGTTTCCAATATAATACGATGAGTTGTCAGGAATTTTTAAAGCAGAAAGAGAAATTTTACGAATAACTGATTTCAACAAAAAGATTCGACTTCGGATATTATGTTTGACTTCTTAACAAAAAGATTGGACTTCGAATATTATGTGTGACTTCTGTTCAAAAAATATCAATAAACGGTCGCTGACATTACAGACAAGGTCACAGACTGCCCGGAAAATAGGGTAACATGGGGCAGCGAGCCCACTGCGGGTCATGGGCCCATGGCGGGTTTCCCGCTAAGTACGGCAGATATTGGTCCGTGTTCTCTACCGCCGGTCGACAGTTCACTGGGATGAAGCGTACGGATTTACGTTTTGTTAAGTACTTGCGCTATTAGGTTATTTGTGAATAACAGTTTTAGCCCAGATAAAAGTTTTTTGCTGCTGAATAAAACTGTTTTCGATTACTGTAGATGAAACTTTTGAAATTACTGTGAATTATTTTTTGAAAGTAATATTTATAGGGATAATTTTGAGATCAAGTTTAGACAATTAGCTTTTAAAATAAAATGTTGACACGATATAAATTGAAATGATATCTATATAGTGGGGGCAACGGGCCCATGCGTGGCGCTGGCAAAGCGCCCCATGGTGAAGTCTTGTGTTATACATCATTAGATTTGTCTCAATGACCTTTTCAAACTATGACTAGCTTTTAGAATTACAAATTACACTTAATTCATATATCATGTTTTTTTATTTCCCGCCTCAAGGCAGCAGGTTTAGTTCCTAGTTATGAGTATTTATGACCCCTTATCGAGTTATTGACTCTTGACTTGCCAAAAGTTGATTTCAGTCAACACCAATGAGCCAAATGTTGATGAGTTTCTATGGTGTTGGCTGAAATCACTATTAGGTACGAATTCTCTGACCTTAATATCTGGATTATGGACGAAACTGGAACGAAGTTTTTTCTGATCAACCAAATATATTTTTTCTAGTCAAGAATACATTTTTTTCATGTCAAGGACGAATTTTTTATCGCAAGGATATATTTTTCATGTAAAGGATATATATTTTTATGTCAATGAAATAATGTTCTTCACGTCAGTAATTGATTTTTTAAGCCAAGAGTATATTTTTTCATCTTAAGGATATGATTTTTTTGAGTTGTTAATAAATGAATGAATGAAAAATTTTGTATTACATTTTTCTTATTTTTAACTGTAAAGTGTTGTTTTATCATTTTTAAACGAAAAATGTGCAATTGTGGGAAAGGGATAAAGGGTGGGCGCCTTGCCCCAGGCCCATAGGCCCATTGCCCCAGGGGTGGAGCAATGGGTCCATTTTGACACTTTTTACAAATAAGTGTTTCATTAAAAATTGAATAACTTTATAGGCGTCTAGTTCACAACATACATTCCTGATTAGTCGTACCTTTAAACAAAACAAAGATCCGCCCCGTATCAATTAAAGTAATAAAATTACTAGATTGCTTAAATCGCAAGTTAATCAGGAATATAAAAGCAAAGAAAACAGCCATAATATTAACCATTTCTTAAGAATGAAAACGTTTCGGAGTCCAGCTCCATCGTCAGTTCAAAAGTTCAAAACCTATAAGAAAAGCAGAATCAATTAGAAAACTAAATTCACATCGAAGATAAAAACATAAATTGACAAAAATAAAAACAAATACATATAAGGAGACAGGCCTATCTATTTACAATTTCTAGGGGATAGGAGCTGAAGGCTGCATTTAACCGAGGTTTCTGTTAAAAAATAAACAGAGGTTCTAAAATCCGTAGGTCAGTAACACCGGTCGTGTAAGCTAGAACTCTAAAATCACTATCGGACACCGGAACATTGCACTGCTCGGCATGGACGCGCAAATCAATTAAAAACTTCATCAACTGTATCAATTAAAACTTCATCAAAAATTTAGTTTAAAAAAAGGAGGGGCCCGCTGCCCCCATGTTACCCCTATCAAGAGCACAGCGGACAACGGAAAAATAAAACTTCTGATCTACTACAAAAAAAAAGAAAATTAAAAACCTTGTAATGAATAATAATCCCCGTAAAAAAACCTGGACTGCTTCAAGAAACTAATGTTGTTTATAAATTCTCATGTAATAAAGAAGGTTGTAGACTTCTGCAAAACATAAACTACATTGGTCTTACTAGCACGACCTTAAGCCGACGACTCACATGCCACCTACAATCTTGAGGACCTAAGAACCACATATGCGGGAGGCTCACAATGAGACAATCACCCGAGCGACATTGGAGGCCTGCACCAGCATAGTTGTGCGGTGCCCTGACCCATCGAGACTGGCGATAGCTGAGGCCTTCATTATCGAGAGCGAGTCTCCCGCTATCAACCTCCAAACTGCAGAATTTGTCCGGACGCTGAAATTATTTTCAGAGTAATTTTAGGCTTATATTCTGAGTTATATCTACTACACCATTGATTTGTACTTCCGTCATTTCCAAAGTTCAATTTCAAGTGTTATAAAACTTTCACCTGCTTGATAATGCAAATTGTTTTTTTTTTCGAAACGTCGAAATCTATTAAAATGTCATTTGGAAAACTGTTTTTTGATCTCCCGGCGCCAGCAAGAAATGTCGTCTTCGAAAAAACGAACAAGAACATTATTAATAAAAAAATGCTCTGGTCTTTAATCAAACTTGCATAAAAGAAAAGCTTCTGCCGAAACCAAATGCGTAAGCGATGGACGACGTACAATCGAGTAGAATTTATTTTACAATTAACGTTTGCAAACGATTCATCTTGCATAATGATTTCCTGTTACCATATTCGTTACAAATTTGATTAATATGTCATTTCGTCACGAAAGTGAACAATTTCTGCCCTTCAACCGGCAAACCTTTTAACAGTCAATACCAGAAAAATTGGGCTAAAATATTGTTGATTTTAAAGAATTCAGAGATCGAGTATCTAAGACTCGCTTAAATGCCCTATATATATAAAATATAATTCTCTTGAATGTGTAATAATGATGAAGTAAAGCTTCATTATAAATTTAATTTCACGTCTTACTACGATTTGCGGAATTAAAGAAAAATCGTAGCTGCAAGAATCCCAAGACCATAAATAATTGAATCAATTTCAATAACGTACAAAGGATTGATAATTCATGAAGCAGCATACAATTGTGTGCAGTATTGTCGAGTATTTCTACAGTTAAAATTGATGCCACATTAAACGTAACGAACAGTGAAATGTAACGAACATTGATTCAGACAGGGAAGTATTTATAATTAATTTCCGCCTACGTATGTTTTTTTGCAACAATCTGTTCAAATGTGCAACGTTGATGTACAACTGACTTTTGAGATTTTTTAATACAATATTTCATGTTTCTACTCTATATTTCTTCACCGTTTTATCAATAAAGATAATGTATATTACCTACTCAATTATATTAACTGTAAAAGTAATGAATTGATTTATTGAGATATCCAAGTGATTTCAATCGGTAGATTTAATCTCTAAAAGTAGATTAAACTGTAACAATTGCTTATTGTACAGTCATGAGTAGATAAAGCCGTCAGAGACTAGAAGTTCACTTGCATCTCAAAGAGTTCAACATTCAAAGAAATGCTGCCTCGATTCATCGAAGCCAGTAAGTTTTTTCTCCCTCTGAATGGTTAAAAAAAAATTTTTTAGCAACCTTTCATTCTTTGCAACGATGTCAATGCCCTGTATTGAGCCCACAATTTTCTTATGAGGATGTATAATGTATTTATAAATACGCTGCAATTATCATTTACAGTTACGTTGCTTTTTCATTTTGTTGCGATTATTGCACTATTATTGAATGTGTTTTCTTGAAAAATACAATTATGCGCATCTTAATATGAAATGGGGAATTTTTTGAGTTGAATATAAATGTATCTGTGATTATGATGAATGCGCGGAGTTATAAATTAACTTTTCTAACGCTTGATCATGTCGTGCGAAATTTTCTATTCAGATAATTTCATAATACTTAAAAATTATTGCCGACCATTGATCTCATCATTCACTTTGAAGTGTCGACCGTAATACACCAACCAACTTTTTTTTTGTTTTAAGCTAAAAGAATTTAATGACGATGCAAGCAATATTTGCTGACCTTACGCAACGTCCGTTCAAAATCGCGACGTAAGCAGAATGTCTTCACGTTCAACGATGGCCAATTATTGAGATCTTTAACGAGACAAGTGATCTAATTAAGGCACATAGCAATAATATGGTTCGTATGCAGGAGATATCGTGATATTATCAATACAGAGGAGATTATTTTTGACCCCATGTCACTGAGATCATTCAAGTGTGACGAACCGAAGTTAAAATTTGATAACTTTATTGTTAAATTGTTCATGTCTACATTTTGCCACTTATTCGAACGATGTTTAATACATATTAACGAGATTTTGTTTGTTCAAATATTATATTGTATTTGAATCCAGCGCTGCGAATGGCAAATGGTTTGATACAATTACTGTGTTTACCACTCAAATGTAATATTTCACACGTTTGTAATTAACATGTTGACGCAGAATGCTTTTTTTAAACATTCTCATTTTTACTGTATTTAGCTATAAATGATTTTATAGCGAATTTTGCAACGTTTACACGCTAAACGAATATCGATGTTTATTGAACTTCGAAATTTGAGTTGCATTTCAATCTAGAAGTGATAATTAATCGCTATTAAATTATAATCAACAAGCATCCCGATTTGATTGGCAATAGCTAACTAATCTTCAAGTTAAAATGTCTTGTTTTGCTAGCATCTGCATAAGCAATGTAATAAAATTAATGAAACAGACCGATACTAATATAGATTTTTATGATGCGTTACTATCATTAAAAATTTTATGATTTCGAGAAACATGCAGAATTTTGTGCAAACAATTTCCTTCGCGATTTAATGAAAGCTCGCCGATAATAAATGTGTTCTATGTATGTTATATTCAAAGTTAATACATCTAATTAAAGTAACTCGGTGTTAGCGAACGAATCAATCCTTGTATGTGGATTGATTGTTATTAATTGTCAGTTTAAAATGTTTCTCTACAGGTGAAGATTCGATGATTTAAATCTCTTCCATTAATCTGTGAACGCTGTAATCCTTATTATTTTGTGTTATAATCTTAATTCAAGATTTATGTTGCTCTCATTGTTTTTATATTGGAAGACATGGATTCCAATAGCATTCCCGTGTATTCAGTGTGTACATTTTACGACGAAAATTTTAAGAACAATTTTTTCTAGAGAGAGGGAATGAACGATCACGATAGGTCATAGAGAGGAATCTAAAATCATAACTAACCTTCAACCGCATTGATGGCGTACGAATTTAATAAATCATTACTTTGTTTACATAGCGCACCTAGTTAGCTATAAGTCCACGGTGTCACTGAATGCTTGTCTTAGACGCTGAGTCGGTAGATTAATCAGCTCATGTGTCACAAGGATATGAACCCGTTGAACGGAGGAACGTGGCATTAAATACCACAAGGCAAATAAGATTCCCAGTTGGGATTTCTTTCAAATTGCGTTGGAGATGGACTTGTTCTTTTCTTTTAAAAGTGCCATACTCCGGTTTTTCATACTGTCAAGTGAAGGAACTGTATCATTATATATTAATCAGTTACAATACAACCTTCATTACTGAATACCTAAGGTATGAGATACGATATGACCGAAGGTTTTGAACAAAAAGTTTTTTTCTTATTTTGTGTCCATACGATCGGGGCGATCTTTCCTTGTAGAGGGGATGTGTCCGGTGTCAATCTGGCGTCTCTTTATAATCATTATTATTGTAAGTAATTGAGACGAAATATTCACTTGACCTGATAGAGATTGATGACGAGTCAACATCTGGAAGACACGTGACAGACCAGCTATCAAGACCTTAGTAGTGGGCGGAAGCGAAGCCTATAAACGGGCTAGCAACCTTAAGTAAGGCCCCCGCAGTAGCTGATAAGCGCTCCGCGATGTAGCGTGTCGGTACAGTTCTCCGACCTTACGGTAGACGCCGTAGCTTATAACTCTGTATCGTACTAATGTATTACCACCCCGTATACAAGATACGTTATCTGGACTGATGTGTCTTACTTATCCCTCACTACATTAGTCAATGAACCCGATCGTCAAGTACAACTTAATATATAAGCTCTGACATCATTATTTTAATACTTTAAAATACGTAAGTCTTTAATTTGCTATCCCGGTTTGAACACTTCCGCAAAGAGAAACGTTTAAGCATAACTATGCTTTAATAATGTTCAGGAGATATCGATCAAATTTTCCGGATTTTTTCTAACGTGAGTGTGCAGAAAACGTTATTGATTTCACTTTCATTTTATCTAATTGAATTATATGGACCTCCTGTTTTCGACTAAAAGTTGTAAGAAGAAACTGCTGCAAATCTCAGTAATATTTTTGTTTAAAACGGTCCCATCGGAAACTCTTTCATAGTTGATATTCGGAATGTTTTCATGCGGCTGCGTTAACGTGTTCCATTAATCATGGCAAATTTGCCTCAATTTTTCAATGAGGCTGATTTAGTCAATGAAAATAGTGAGACATAAATTGCGATATAGATTTAGCTTCATTTTAAAGGTTTTATAATCTACAGAAATAGCTTGTAAATTAATTTAGGAAAGATTGAAGTAACGGCATTTCACATGGCCAAAAATCATGTGAAATTGTAAGAGAAGCACTGCATGTCTGCCTCCATTAATGATCGATATTGATAACGAACATTTTGCCCCATTCCGAGTAATATTCTTTTTTTTATTGAATATTAACATGCGTTCATTCCTCTGAAATAAATATAAATGAATAATATCCAAACACTTTCAACACAAATGTGGCTTTTTATCTATTTACTGGACGATAGCAAGTCATTCATTTTGTAGCTACAGTATGTGTTTGAGAGAGCGAAGTGTGATAAGGTGTCATGGTGGTCAAGCTAGCTCAGGTGCGAACATCGGACACGAAAAATCAGTTTTCGAATGTCGGAGCTGCCGTCGACGTTTATCCGATGGGAGCACTTAGCGGTATATAATTTGAAGCTTTTCTACATCCTTCAGAAAAGACTTTATTAGTTTGTATTTGATATCGCCAGTGCATATACGACGTGAATGTTCGACAGTGAAGACTATCTAATCTATCCTGCCATTGTTAAGAGTGACGTGTCGATGATTTCGACGAGAGAAAAAATAATTTAAATTGTTGTCGCGTTGTCGACAAACGGTTAAACTTAACTGCGGGAGGCGCTGCCAGGGCCGCCCCAGAGCGGGCGATGGGCTGGTTTGAGCCGGAGGAGCTCGCTGAGAGCTGCGTGTCTGCAGAACTGAGCCTGCAGAGGTTTAATAAGCGCTGCTCCACATCTAGTGATATCGTCTCTAATGCGGACATTTCTACTCAATCGCGGCACTGTTGCATATCTACGTCGGCCCTATAGCCGGTGGCGGCCGGTTCTATTCCTTGCCCTAATTTTAACTGGGCTGCATGGCCAGACTGTGCCTGGCGTGGCAGCTCAAACTAAGGACCCAAAACATTTATTAAGAAGGTGCAACCTCACGATGGCTCTCGTCATGAGCTGGCTTTGTCGGAAACGTAGCGTAGTCCCGATGGATCGTACTGGATCGTACCGTAATCTGTGAGTAGCTGGAAATATCGGATCATCTTATTTGTCTCATGCACTCATGCACAAGAAGACTTTGTTATCACTACTCAATTCAAGTCACCTCTCATACCTATTCGATTTGTACCAGCCTTTGACTCAATTTTAATGATCTTTGAAGAAACAATCCATGACTGGTCGACTCATAGAACCTGGTTTTAGGCATTCGTCAATTCAAGACTTATCCATCCGCCACAGGCTTAACGCTTGGCTATAGTTAGAGGATAAAGATAACATAGATACCATTAGTTAATAATCCAATGAAATGATCTTGCCGCAATGAATTACCAAGACCCCGCAGATGATGAGGTGACACAAGCATTGCATATATTGAAATAAAGCAGGGAAAACGGTCAAATGTCTTATTTACATCAATAAAAACCCTCTTAATTTACATTACTGTTTAAAGATTCTTACCTTATATTCGCAGCCCATAAATTTTCGGCCGTAACCAGCTGTGCGATCATATTCTTCAAAATGTGTCTCATTTATTCATTTTTCAGTGTACCACACTGAAAGAAGTCTGCGCGTTGAGCGTAGACAGCAAACGGATCTAAATGGCTTAACGAAACTAAACGATCCAGTCCAAAATTGTTCGCGCGCCGTCTCCGTCTTATATTGATAAAACGTTCGCTCGGGCAAAGCCACCTAGACCTAGAGGATGACAGCATTGCAGGACATAAACATAAACGCTGAATTTGCCACCAAGTTTTAATTCAACACTTATAATAACATTGCTTCTGGCCGAACTATCATCGTTATAATAGTGATTTGATTCATAATTTGATTTAATTATTCACACACGAGCGCACGGTATAAAGAAATATATAAGAAACGTGAAATAAAATAATAGGGCTTCCAAGTGAATGCCCATATCAGATAATATAACTTCGCAGGCAACATAATAGGTATAAAATACTATTATAATAATAATAAGATGACAATAAGAAAAAAAAAGTAATGAACTTCTAAAATAATCTCACCCATCGATAAAAGCCTTAAGTAAACTGATAACCGCGTGTTATAATAAAAAAATCGGCATAGAGGAGGCAATATCAACATTACACTTAGTATAACAGAGTACAACTAAAAACATCTAGCAAAAATACTTAAAACTTACATGATAATCGAAATCAAACTAATACTAGTTAACAATAAAATCGCAGAATTTTATTTTTAAAAACATTTTGGAACAATCTTGTTTGAACTCATCTGACAATTTATTAAAATATTTGACATAAGTAAAAATGGAACCGTTTTTTTCTATATCTATAAGAATCGGTAGTAAGTTAAATCGAACGCCCCGGGTATTGTGGGAATGATGGGGAACAAGAGGAGCGAAAGCAGTGATAATATAATAAGTCGAAAATATCGTGCAATAGTGATTAAACGCACGTCCGACATTCATGTGCTTTATAGTTTTCATCATTGGTGTTAGTTTTGTCGCGGTTTCAGAGGCGATTCTGAAGTCGTTGGATCTGAGACATACAGCCGTTCTGTGTTATTGGTGAGCCACGTAAAAGATCGTCGACAGTCAACTCGAACTTATTCATTATTATATAATAATGTAGGAATGTAGGTGTGCCCAAAGATTAACCTGGAGCTATTGATATCATAGACGTGCTCTTAGTAAATCAAGTTTCGTGGGAAATTCTATTCTACTTATAACAACTAAAGTCAAGTATTAATTGACTGTGCAATGAATGCTTGAACACCAACACCACGTAAAACGTCATTCAACAAGCGGCCGGATTATCAAAACATCGCTACGTACGCGTAGCTACTTACGTGTTGCGTAAGTGCTGCTATGAAGACGTAAGACTAGCGGTGTTATTATCAAAACATTTGCGCGGGAAGCTAGGTGCAAGAATTTGTGCGTAACTTTACGCCTGCCCGGAGGTGTCGTAAGCGGAGTTACGTACAAATTTTGAAAGGGTGAAGCGACTAGTAATCATTTAGTTACAAGTGTTTAGACTCTAGTATCATACTAATGCATAAAATCTGGTATCATATCAGGGGAAATCCTATAACTTTTATTAGAAATTTTTTTTTCTATATCTAAGGAATTATATTAGTAATGCATCTAACGAAATCTTTCTCAGTACATGTCGATATAAAACGAGTAATTGGTGGAGATAAGCAATGAAAAGATTATAGATATTAATCTATAATCTATAGATATTAATGGATCTATAATATATAGTAGTCATTAATACTTGTATAGCTACCTTGAAACGGCATTTGTCATTGAACTTTTAGAGTAAAAGCGTCTAGGATCTTTAAAAAAGTTTAAAATGTTCAACTAACTGGAAACAGAAGCGTGGCGCTAGATGACACATGATGCAAACAAAGGATGTAAGCGAGCTTCTGATTAGCTGATGTACGACGAGGTTTGGTAATAGCTATTCAGATAAGCCTTGCGTACGAAATTTTTATAATGCCAAAATTGGAATGTACTTACGCAACACGTATCTTTCTGTACGTGAGTAAAAAACGATACGTAAGTATAAAAAGATAATCCGGCCCCTGTTATGCAACCCAGCGATAGCACGCGACCTGCAAGCGGTGATCGTAGATGATGGTGATTTTTAATTTTCCTTAATTTAATTTCCAATGCGTGCGTGCTCCCTCGTTCAAGTCGGCTAAGGCGTCGCGCGGTGTGATGCGATCTCGGGTTCAAATCCTGCTACGGTCGAACGGTTCTTACAGCGGAGGATTAAATGTGAGAAATAAGTAAAAAAAGGTCACAAATAGTATGTTTACATTTAAGTAATGCAGCTATTTGTAATAAGATGCTCACATAATTTAACTCTCCAGATAAAACATGTATAATTAAACCCGGTCACTTGTCAACATGATGGGACATTTCAAAGAACTGGATTGTAATGAGCATTGTGAGAATTTCAATCATATTTAATTTTACACACCAATCGATGTCATGCATGTTCGGAGTTATTTCCTCATAATATCACTAAGGGTGCGTCCAAAGCCTTAATTGAATACATCTTATATATGAATTATTACAATTGTATTGTTGATTTCTTTAAATTGTATTTAAATTTATTTCAAGTGCTTAAAATTTTAGAATTTTATTTCTTAAACGAACTATCTGCCAAGCGCTACATTGCGACATTATTTGTCTGTCTGTGGCAAATGTTTTTATGATTTTCTTCAATAAAATTATTTATCACAAGCTGCCATATTATCCGTCGTCAGCGCCTGAATTACGCGCTCCAGCTGCCTGAGTGGCGCTTTAAGCGCCTTTGCCAGCTCATTTTGAGACAAGCCGGGATAGACACTTAGGCGCATCGTTGGTACGCAGCGATTTGTTTGAGTGTACGACAGTAGTGGCCAGTAAATTGACGTAAAATCATTCCAGAAAAAGCGTCGACCACTAAAACGATCGACTTTCAACTTAAATTACGTTAAAGTGCAAGAAATCGTAAAAATAGACCCATAAATGGCAAGGCTTGAAAAAGTTGTACCGACAAAAAAAAGCTGGTTGACCATCGTCAACCAGCGGCGGATGAATGACGTAAGTTTATCAAATCAAATTTTCGTCGACTTCAGAGTCAAGCCTTTGCTGGCATTGAGAAATAATCTAACAGTCAGAGCAAGGCCGGAGGAAATGCGCTTTAATATCAATGCGACAAGGGTTGCCCGGCCGAAAGATAGCCTAGCTGTCGAGTCGGACCTACATTACAGGATGATTTTGTGATCGCAAGGTTTGCAAAACTATTGTACATGAGTGGTGAGTAGACTAAAATATTAATAATTTACTAGTTCTTCATTTTTTGGGTGCATTTCAGGGCACAGTTACGTCTTTGGGACCACGTAATGGAAAGATAGTTTAATGCGTTCAAGCAAACAGCCATTTTATTCCAGCTAAAACTGCGTCACCAAATCTGCCATCATCTCAATTTGTTGTTAAAAAACTACTAGTTATTGACAACTGAGCCTGCAGTGCACACATCATCCGGACATCACTGCAGTGCACACACATACAATGAATTTCGTGTGCATGGCAAGTCTCCAAGGTAGGGGACAGCGTTATGGAACAAGAGAAATCCACAGTCTGAGTTATCGTTGGGCTCGAGCGGTCCCCAAAGTCCTGAACCAGGCAAGCCGGACATGACTTGGCCGGTGCGCCAGGTCCACATGCGGTTGTTGCGGCGAAGCCACACGGTGTACGAACCAAAGGAAACGCCCGCTGTCATGAAATAGAAGGGATTTTAAAATGGTTAAGAAGAGATTCAAAATTCAAATCACATTCAGATGAATATTTCGATTTGAATGCGAACTCTCGGCTATTTTCGGAACACTATTGAAATAGAGAACATAAAAATTATTGCAAAATTTTCGTTTCATTTAGGGTGCAGCTGCATTCACACATCCTTATTATTCATACTTTTACAATTAAAAAATATCATTTACCAAACCGGAATGCCGTTTGGTATAGGTAGGCAGCGAGCTTGAAGAAGTTGTCGGCGTAGAGAGTGACGAGCTGGGAGCCTCCCAGGGCACGAGGTCTGGGCGACGGCGTACGGCACGTTGTTCTTGACCAAAACCACACAACCGACGTCCGCAACCCAGTCGAAGGTGGCCGGGCAGGGTGGGGCTGAGTGTAAGGATGGTTTTAGTATTCGTAATCAGTAAGGTACGGACAAAGATTAACTAATAGTACTAATTAATTAATGATCAGTTAGTGTAATTTTGCAGCACCTTATCCAGCCCGCGTGAATTGACAATTTAGTCAAGCAGTAAAAGGTTTTCATCACATGAACCTTGAACTACTTCGAGATTCTAGACCGAGTTCCATCAGGTTCTAGACCGATCGATCATTTCTGATAGATGCCAAACGGAACTCTCACCCACCTTGGCGTTACGGTATGACAAGTAAACGACGTAGCATCATAGACGTCAAGTGCAAAATTACTTCCAGTTCCTAGAAATCGCGCGAGATCGTGACATTCAATGAATTAAAACAATCATAGATGAGTTCTAAAATAAGAGTCAACAAAGCGATCAATATCGACCACTGGGTAGTTGAGGACGGCGTACCAGATCGCGCAGAGGGTCGATAAATTTTTAGGGATCGGAACGATGTCTCTCAGGGGGAAGTAAGAAAAAATACATCTTCAAAAGTAGGACATTTAGTGTTTAGAAAGTAAGAAATTTGGTCCAATAACATACTACAAAATAAACATGAAAAACTTGACATAAAGATTTCTCAAATAAAATTAAATGTTGAAAACGAGACTTGTTTCCAATTCAGTACCCTCATCTGAGCCATTATTCGCACGTTTTGTATATTGGGAGTCGATGTAAATAGATAGGAATATCCTACGGATTAGTAGACTGGTAAAACTATTCGCTTATCCCTGATCTAAAACGATGGCCTTCGTCCATGAAACAAACCCCCGAGGCAAATGACGCTGAAACAACGTTGATTATGAATTGATTTCGTTTAAGTAGCGCTAAATCAAAGTTATTTCAACTTTATATGCTTGGCAATAACTCAGTTTTTATGTTAACACGCGTGCGTCGCTTCCTGGCAACAATGTGCATTGTTTATTCGGCAACATAAACACATTACAAATAATGTAGCCTGTATATGTATATTTCTTCATCACCCGCGCTTCAGAGACATGGATGATAAAACAATCCTCATTATACTCCTTGTTCAAGGGTTGGGGTTAATCAACAACCGGTTTGTGATAGTGCACACAGCAAAAACGCAGCAGTTATCTTTATCAAATGCTTCATAATTGGCAGCAGTTGTTTGGTGCCTTTGTGTCGTGCAGATGCAGAATGTGACACGCTTCTCATTTCAATTGTGTAATCCCACCGTTAATTGTGATGTATGTGACCAGAAAATAATTCAATTTTTCAAGTCTGCTGAATTCTGAACATTTTTAGAAACGAAAATTTCTTAGTTTTACTATCCACTTCTTAAAGTGATGTTTGTTGGGAAGCCCGTCAGCAGCTTGGCGGCAATCAAGAACACACAGTTGATCATCTTAGATTTTGGCAGCAATAGAATTTCTTAACTGTATATGTTGGCATGAGTGTGTGATTTCAGCTGCTCGTATTCATATGCTCTAGGTTCTAATTTCCAATTCATCAAAATTTTTCCGGAGTAAAATCGAAGTACCACTATTTAGGTTATTTTTGATGAACTAAATCTTATAAGATTTATTATTGAAGTTGCCATCGGGCTAAACAATGTTAGAGAGGCCACAAACCCCATATCAAATTTCGACGGTATTAATGTGTCTATTCTTCATTTCCTTATCGAAACTTTTATTTCTGTCAGCCGCTGGCGCAAGGACGCCCCAAGCGCGCCTGGCGGTGTAAATTAACGGTTCTATATATGTCCGCTTTAGGTTCCGGTTGCCGGAGCCAAATGCGCGCCGAAACAGAATCTTGTGAAATACCTGCCGAGCTTTGGGTGATCGTTGGGCGCGCGTATTTGGTACCTGATACGTTCGGGACAGACACGGCCAAATCTGAAAAATGCGTTGAAAAACGTCCTCTCTCTTCCCCTCCTTATGGGGGGGTGGGGGAGGGAAGGGGCATTTGAATCTCTGTATGTACGCTATGTATATACAGGGTGTTTCAGAATTAAGCAACCCTTTTAATTTGTTAATAAATAAAAAACTAAGAACGTTATGAAGTTGAAACTTGTTTTATTTAAAAGAAGAACATTTTTATGGTAATATTGTATCCTAGTTTTTAAATATAATATCTTTTAAATGCCCATGGCAACAGGCCATGGGCCTATTTCTTCAACGCCGACACTTCTATTCTATTCTATTCTATTATGATAGGAATATCCTACGGATTAGTAGACAGGTAAAACTATTTGTCTATCCCTGATCTACAATGATGGCCTTCGCCCACGAAACAAACCCTCGAGGCAAAGGACGCTGAAACAACGTTGATTATGAATCGATTTCATTTAAACAACGCTAAATCCAAGTTATTTTAACTTTGTATGCTTGGCAATAGCTCAGTTTTTTATGTTAATACGCGTGCGTCGCTCTCTATAGCAGCACAAGTACACTGTTTATTCGGCAACACAAACACATTACATATACTGTAGCCTGTATGTATTTCTTCATCACCCGCGCCTCAGAGACATGGATGATAGTACAAACCTAATTATACTCCTTGTTCAAGGGTTGGGGTTAATCACCAACCGGTTTGTGATAGTGCACACAGCAAAGACACTGCAGTTACCTTTATCAAATGCTTCATAACTGGCAGCAGTTGTTTGGTGCCATTTGTCTCGTTCAGATGCAGAATGTGACAAGCTTCTCATTTCAGTTAAGAAATCTCACCGTAAATTGTGATGTATGTGACCAGAAATTTTCCAAAGCTGCACATTTTAATTCTGGACCTTTTTAGAAACACAAATTTCTTAGTTTTACTGTCCACTTCTTAATGCGATGTTCGTTGGGAAGCCCGTTAACAGCATGGCGGCAATCAAGAACACACAGTTGATCATCCAAGATTTTGTCAACAATAGAACTTCTTAACTGTATATGTTGGCATGAGTGTGTGATTTCAGCTGCTCGTGTTCATATGCTCTAGGATCTAATTTCTAATTCATCAAGATTGTTACCGGAGTAAAATCGGAGCACCTTTACCCAGTTAAAATTTTGAGCCGAGACCGGCGCCGGGTTTAGCCGGGCTGGTCGCGCTTTAGCAGGATGGAGCCGTGAAACTATAACCGGCCATCTATCCCTAAAACTGCGCTGCGCCATGGCTGATATTGAGACAAAATTCTAGCAGCTCGGCAGGGACGGAACTCTGCGCTGTTTTACCGCTGGTATTTGGGATTGCTCGGCAGGGAGCTGTACAGAGCAGCTAAGAAGGCCGTGCATGGGGGGGTTTTGAGAGAGGGAGGAGGGGAAGAGGTTGGAAACAGTGACGGGAGAATGAACTTTATCCTCCATCTAGTTCGTTCGCATAGCACGATATTTTGAGCCAATTTCCGGTGCCATTTGTGATATTTATTTCACATAATTATTTTAATACTTTGAATTACGTAAGAATTTTATATGCTCTTCCAGTTTTAACACTCTAACAGAAACGTTGAAGGTCATTCACGCTTTGCTAAAGCGAGATATCAATCAGTTTATCATCAGAAAGTTTTCTAACATGGATATACAGAAAACACGTTATTAACAGTAAATGTTAGAGCAAAGAAAATACCGAGGAAATTCACCATATTTTCAATGAAAATGTGTAAACCAGCACCATCATCGGTTCATAAAATTGATCGACTTTCCCTGCGTTTCGGTTCTGGTCTCCGAAACGTTTTCATTGAAGATATGGTAAATTTATTTGGCGCTTTCTTTGCATGAAAAGTCTTGGAGTAAATTAGTGCATTATGAATAATATCTATCAAGTTCAACCACAAATATAGCTATTCCTCGAGTTGCTAGATGATGGCGAGTCATTTATTCCGTATTATAGTTAAGTAGTTCATAGAGCCAGTAGTTCACCCAGTAGAGCCAGTAGTTCACCCCAGTTAAGTAGTTCAACTCACCCAGACCTCCAATACTAGGAAAAGTATTCCGAATGTAGCAGTTGTATTCTCTGGATCCCGAAGTTCGGTTGAAAAAGGGGTACGTGGAGTACGTGGAGTTCAGCAGCAGGCACTGCCCCCTGGTCCTGTTCACGCACATAGTTGGGTAGGTGTTGGCACTCTGTACAGCCACGCTGGCACAGCGGATGGCACCCATGCCAGAGTAGTTCTTCGATGCCACGCCAAGTGCGAGAAGTTCTTCTACCGCCACAGGGACCGAGATGTACTCACGAGAACTCCCCAGAGTATCCTTCACCGCGGCAAGCAAGGTGAACACTAGCAGTTTAATGATCATTATGCTTACAATTTCCATTGTCAACGAAAGCTTTCCCAACATTGGAATATCTGAAAATAGGTAAGGAGACATCAGAAGTCTAAATACCAATCTCATTTAAAACGGAGGGAATTTTACTATGGATTTTCGAGTCTGCGTTTCAATATAATACTTAATATTCATGAACGTGCGATAGTTTGATAAATGGATAGGAAATATTCTTACACGGCGTTGCTTTAGTTGCAATTATCCATTACACATTAACATTTTGCATTTCAACAGTCATCTCTTATTGGTCGACGCTGCTTGGATAAATGAGAGTAACAGCAAAAATATCAGTAGTTCTTATGATATAATTTCAATATAATTTCCCCAGAGCTTCCGGCATTTGTTCGACAACGGAATGATTTACTTGCATAAGTTCGTTAGCCTCCTCTCCATTTCCTAACAACAGCTTCCTCTCCATTTCCTAACAACAGCCTCCTCTCTATTTCATCACAACAGCCTCCTCTCTATTTCCTCACAACAGCCTCCTCTCCCTAACAACAGCCTCCTCTCTATTTCCTCACAACAGCCTCCTCTCCATTTCCTAACAACAGCTTCCTCTCCATTTCCTCACAACAGCCTCCTCTCTATTTCCTAACAACAGCCTCCTCTCTATTTACTCACAACAGCCTCCTCTCCATTTCCTCACAACAGCCTCCTCTCCATTTCCTAACAACAGCTTCCTCTACATTTCCTCACAACAGCCCCCTCTCCATTTCCTCACAACAGCCTCCTCTCCATTTCCTCACAACAGCCTCCTCTTTATTTTCTCACAACAGCCTCTACCAACAACAGCCTTCTCTTCTGACCTTCAATTCATTTCGTTGATAAATCGCCGTATGTAACTCATGGAAGATCTGATATTGGAGTTGAATGAGTTAACTGATTTAAAATAGCAATATAATATAATAAATGAGATACCTGCCAAATTAAAAGGCTACATTCATAAGATGTCGTCAGCCTAGCGGCCGCAATAGGTACATTGAACATCCGCCGTATAGATTTTATGTAGTATGAGAATCACATAGATTATTTGTTGTCAGCTTGCTGAATGATTAGAGTAAATTTCAAGTTAAAGATTTATTTTCCCTGTTCACTCGCAGTTAAAAAATAAAAACATGCTGCGTTAAAGCTTCGTTTGTATCACAAAAATAATCTGAAACATCAAGTTTTGTGGATAAGTGGACGGTATATAAAGCTAATAATTTTAATAACAACAAACACGTCTTCGTCATGAAGGGACCCCGGACACACTGACGAATGAATTCCTCTTTGTTCTGCAGAAATCAATGGAAATTATCAGCGAATGATACTGAGTATCGAAATAATTCTGGCGGACGAGAATATCAGAAGAGATTCGCGATAGTCTGAGACGATCGAGGAGCGCGAAGTCTTCAGTTCCATAGCATTGGCCGAGAAACAAAGGTTTAGCCTAAAAGTATTTCAGAGCAATTAGTGTACGAAAATGTAGGTATAATCAGCGGGGTGGCATCGCTGAGGCATAAAATTCATGGAAGATCGAGATTATCACTGCCCGAGCTCATTTAAATATCCATTGCTTTAGAGCAGTGCGCGGACTGGATGTGTTTGTTGTAACGACGGGGGCTCTAGTTATTGGTTGTTAAGCATGAACTTGCATCGCCACGGTCAATACCACCGGGTCAATAACGCTGCAATAACATTCAAATAACGTCTTACAACGATACAACAATGAACTCAAATTAGATTCAGTGTCAGATGTCTGGTGGGATGTTATGGGACGTTGGCACGCTCTATAGGACGAAACACAAGGATCTAAGGGCAGGCTGTTGGCTGTGTTCAGTTTGCACGGGATCCGCCCCAGGTTCTCTCTTGGCCAAATAACTCACTTTACTTGAGGGATTAAAAATTCCCACGATTTGTTCTGCGCACTCGGTTGATGGAGTAGCATCATTCGGATGATGTATTAGCAGTGCTTGAGGCTTGCGTCAGAAATAGGATACTTACCAGTGTGGGTTCCTGGGGCCATACTTTCAAAACTCGCTAAGTAAACGTAAGTACTTACGCTCTATTTTCTTGTCTATGATTGGCGGATTTTGCTTGAAAGGCCGTCAATGATTGGCTGATGGACTTACGATCTCTTACCTTTTTTTTGAAAGTATAGGCCGTGGACAGGAATAAACCAATCTACGAACCTAGCCCAAGGATTTCCCTGGAATAAATTTAATAACTGTGTAAAAAGAAAGCTCAACCCAAGAAACGAGTAGCTGTTCATCCGAAAATTTCTTTGTACATATGAGCAGTATTACCCAGATAAAATACTTATTTGGTTTTTATGGTTGAAAAAATGAAATATATACTTTACACTCATCCCTCCAGAGCTTCCATTTATTGCTCAAATACGAGGTCAATCCGGTTAACCGATGTGCCCTCGCATTAAATAAATTTTTGGAGCAGTTTCAAGGGATCTTCCACATTTATTAGGTGCTCACTGGAATGGGTCACTTCCAAATGCTCACTGGAAGTGACCCATTCGTTGGTGCAAGTATAGGAGATCCATCTCCTGAATAGGATACCAAGACCAGCTCTGCATAAGATGTACTCTGATCAAAAGTGAAGCAAGTAAACTTGCAATTCACTCATTCCTCGAGGACTTAAATTCACTCCATGAGTCTTTCAAAGTCACTCTATAAATGAACGACCATGAGCTAAATTTCTTGGATCGCACGATATTTGAGAGAAAGAATTTCTGTAGAGTGTAAAGCAAGACATTCCCATATAAATAAGGAGGTGACCAAGTTTGAAGTTTCCTTTTGCTTATATTAAGATGATCATTCTTGATATTTTCATTTTTAGAGCTCTTTTTTGATTAGATTAAATATTTTTTATATTAATATTATTATAGTTCTTTATAATACTTGTGTTCCTTGGGAAAATTAAATACAAAATTATACTTTCCACTGAGGGTTGCTGAGAGAACCAGTGTCGGTCAGCAGCCCATCGTCCACTGTTCCTCAACATTCAATAATTTAAAAAGAATTATTCAATATATTTTTCGATGCGTATTCAGAACTGAGCTCAAGGGATCCAAAATTTTTTTTCTTCACACGCTGAAACTCAAATCCAAACATCTTGGGACAGGAAATGACTGCAGTGACCTATCAAAACTAGTTGTTATCGCTTTATGAGTTTGTTGGCAAGGTCATTTACTCTAAATGTTTGGAAAACGAGTTTGTTGGAAAAGGCATTTATCCTATGTTGGAAAAGGCATACTGTATCAAACTAAAATATCTGGTCTTGTTTTGTAAGGTCATATTAGAAAACTGAAATTGTAGGTGCTGGGAGGACAGCCAGGGAGTTAGTTGGAAAAAATCGTGGCGCCAAACACAGGGCTTTCCTAGCATCCGAGATACGCTACCTTGCATTTGTTCAATTTTCCAAACAATTTTGTCATGAATCATTTTTTGAATCATAAATAAACTTCAGCTGTACCAATTTGTGCCCAAATATATTGACCTGCTTTGTGAATAAAGTTATTGAGCCAAAAACGCTCGCAGGTGCCCTTTGTAAATTCATAGTACAGAATGAATTAATGGTTAAACAACGCAAATAAGTTTACGAACGATCACTATAGGCCTGCATGCGGTGCCTCAGCTGATGCGGCAACTGACCGACAAGTTAAATAATTAATTCAAAATCATAAGTGGTTTATGTTGAATAAAACAAGCAAGGACACGCTTATTTAGAAACATAAACCGCTGAGCGGGTTAAGCAGAGCTGCTTTGTTTCTCACAGTCTCATGAGAAAGCTAGAAATTTAATTTAATTTTAATAATTTCAGCATGAAATATTCATTCAAAACGTTCCCCTGCAATAAATATCACACAGATATTTCAAAAAGAATTGTAACATTGTTATAAATTCCAAGACGCAGTTTCAAAAAATACATCATCGTTCAATTCGTTGCCGTGACACTGTTATCCCAGCCTACGGATCAAAATTGGGCATCAAAACATCTAGGCATCAAAATTTGGCATCAAGACCTATAGGTATCAAAATTGGGCATCAAAGCTTTCAGCAGTTCGTAACTGACAAGCCCGCCTGTCGTCTTGTAGCTCATAGCAGTTCGTAGCTGGCAAGCCCGCCTGTCGTCTTATAGCTTATAGCAGTTCGTAGCTGGCAAGCCCGCCTGTCGTCTTTTAGCTTATAGCAGTTCGTAGCTGGCAAGCCCGCCTGTCGTTTTGTAGCTTATAGCAGTTCGTAGCTGGCAAGCCCGCCTGTCGTTTTGTAGCTTATAGCAGTTCGTAGCTGGCAAGCCCGCCTGTCGTTTTGTAGCTTATAGCAGTTCGTAGCTGGCAAGCCCGCCTGTCGTTTTGTAGCTTATAGCAGTTCGTAGCTGGCAAGCCCGCCTGTCGTCTTGTAGCTTATAGCAGTTCGTAGCTGGCAAGCCCGCCTGTCGTCTTATAGCTTTCAGCACCTGGCAGCTGACAAGCCTGTCTGACGTTTATAGTTAAAATACCAACAAGGTGTCAGCAACCAGCTTTAGTGTCACTAAATACGATTTCGTGTCACTAAATACACGAATTTCTGCTCAGAATAACGCAAAGCTTCTTTACTAGAATTTATCCAACTTTTACAGACCATTACTTTTACATTAGGGTGTAGCTAGAGTGGAATATATTGTGGAGTCGTGGATGTGGTATCGAAGGTATTATCACGTTACCAGTTTATTTTATATATTCAATGTACTTTGTAATTCAATATCTATGTTGAAAATAGTTAGAAAAGAGAGTTTTGATTCCATTTTGTCTACATAATTACAGTTATAGAAGTATTGATCGTTTTTAGAGTGACCCTATGAATATGCAGATGTTAATATAAGATCTCTAGAAGTGAAAACATGTTCATTAGAGATGATATAATGATGGTTTTCACTTATTACGACACTCGAGTAACCACATTATTATTATGGGTATAATTATGAAATACATTAATACATAAATCAATGGAAATCAACGGTGACTTGAAATATTTTTTCGTGAAATTTATTCTTTGATTATGAAAGGGTGAATGTTTCCTGCCGATATTAAAATAATTAGTTGTTCTTCTAACAGCAGATAGTCCCCAAATACCTCACAGTATTTTGATAAGCTAGCAAAGAAAACCGAAACATATACAAACATTTGTGTTATCTCCATTATTTCCATATCCATATCCATATCCCTATCCATATTTGTATTATCTCAATGTTATCTCCAGATGCACTGAACTCTTCAATAAAGAGTTGATATATACGTTTTAATGCCCAAAGTCTTCAAGATTTTATGAAATGCTGGTTCTCTGAAAGTTTTTAGTAATCCGAAGCTTCCTGGTGCTGTAGTATTAATACTCGTTAACGTTGCGGCCAACGTTCACGCAGCGGCTGATTTGTTGTCTTTGATTGGTGGGATTGGCTTGAAAGGACAAGAAATTGTTGAGAAAAGAAAATTACTATGTTCTTATCAAAATTTTTGAGGCCACAGCAGACTTATGTTTATATTTGGTTGAGGATAGTCTCTAAATACAAAAAAAAAATCATTTGTCACATTCATTTTCATATTTGGTGCTTTTGCCTTAAAGTTTCACTCGTGATGTTTTATTGTATTTAAAATTTTTTTTATTTGGTAATAAGACGTTTCATTTCTTCGATCCGAACAGATTACTGCCGCATTGGTGGCGGTGGTGCTCAGGCAGTACGCCCTTTGCCAGCCTACACCGTCAAGCTATGACTACTCTATTCCAGCTAACCCCCTGCTTACGCCAGGAGAAACTTCATCTCTGTATCGGAGTCCATCAGAAGTCATATCAGCTCCCGGTTCAGACTACTCTATTCCAGTTAAACCCAAGCTTCCAGCCGGGAAAACCCCATCTTTGTATCAGAGTCCATCAGGAGTACTAGTTTACCCTCATATTTTTTATGATTCTCTAATAAAGATGATGTAGAGCCATTAAACTTGAGATATATATATTTTTTAGAGGTTTTTATGACGAGTTTCGCCCACTGTAACCTCTCATTTGCGGGGAAATTTTCATATATATGCTATTTTTTTATAATTTGTAAATTTCAAACGACCCCCGAATGATGAATAAATCAATCGAAGGGTCTGAAAGTTTAAACACATAATTTTTTGCATATTCACATTTTTTCCTCACTATTGTGTAACTCCCAAAATTTGGAAAAATGCTCCACCTTTCCTTACCTATATTCAGACAAATTACACAACCTGTGAGGTTGACGTTAGTTTACTTACTTACCGGTGCCTCGGAAGGGGAAGAGATCTCCTACCGCCGACGTAACTCGCTTTAAC
Organism: Hyalella azteca; assembly: GCF_000764305.2. Lineage (NCBI taxonomy): Eukaryota > Metazoa > Arthropoda > Malacostraca > Amphipoda > Hyalellidae > Hyalella > Hyalella azteca. Next base: position 33,915 of record NW_025946815.1, on the reverse strand, counting down.
TTTAGGATACTTTTTTTCCGATTTGGAAGTTCGTAAAACAATGAATAAATTGAGAGTCGTGTCAAAATTATTGCATTTAAGGTCTTAAAACATTTACTAACTTTTTAATTTAGGGTAATATATGCATTTCTGTTTGTAAAGCAAAACTCAGAACGATCGAAGCTTTCTGCCGTGCACCTTTTTTTATGGGTTGAAAATGGGACTGGCGCAATGGCCGGAATGTGCCTAGCATTGCAGCTCAAACTTAGGGTCCTAAACATTTAATTGAGAGTGTGCCACCTCACGAAGGCTCTCGTCATGAGCTGACTGTGTCGGGAACGTAGCGTAGTCCCGACGTTATCATACGGGACTACACAAGCAGGCTTTGTTATCACTACTCAATTCATGTCGCCTCTCTTACTCATTCAAGTTGCACCCGCCTTTGACTCAATGGTATTGATTTATGAATCAACAATTCATACATTTATCACATAAATACAATCCCTCACATTATGAATCAATTTATGAATATCAATCAACATACTGTAATGAAATGAACCTACCGCATTGAAATGTCAAGACAACCGAAGATGATGAGGTGACAGAAGCATTGCGGATATTGAAATAAAGCAGGAGAAAATGGTCAAATGTCACATTTACATCCATAAAACCTTCTTAATTCACATTACCGTTTAAAGATTGTTACCCATAAATCGCAGCCCATATATTTTCGTGCATAACCAACTGTGCAATCATGTTCCTCAACATGTGTCTCATTTAATCATTTTTCTGGGAGAAGTCTTCGCGTTGAGCGTAGACAGCTAACGTGTCTAAATGGCTTAACGAAGCTAAACGATCCAGTCTAAAACTGTTCGTACACCGTTTTCGTCAAATATTGATATAACTTTCGCTCGGGCGAAGCCACCTGGTTGGATGGCGCCATTGCAGGACATAAACATAAACGCATAATTTGCCAGCAAGTTTTAATTCAACACGTATAATAACATTGTTTACGGCCGAAGTATCATCGTTATAATAGTGATTTAATTTATAATTTGATTTATTTATGCACTCAGGAGCACACGTTACAATGAAATATATAAGAAACGTGCAATAAAATAGCAAGGCTTTCAAGTGAATGTCCATATAAGCTAAAATAGCTTCGCAGGCAACATAATAGGTATAAAACTCTACTATAATGAAAATAAGATGACGTTGAGATGTTATAAGTAATAAATTTCTAACATTGACATTTCTAACACCCCCATTGACAAAAGCCTTAAGAAAACTGATAACCGCATGACATAATAAAAAATCAGCATAAAGAGGCAATATCAATATTACACTGAGTAAAACAGGGCACAACTGCAAACATCTAGCCAACGTGAGGTTCCAGCAAGGTGGGGCTACAGCTCACACAGCCCAAATGTCACTCAATGTATTGAGAAGCATGTTTCTCGGACGTCTGGTGTCTCTGAGGGGTGATTTACAGTGGCCTGCGAGGTCACCTGATTTGAGCATTTGCGATTTCTTTCTTTGGGGAAATCTAAAAGAAAGGGTGTTCAGAAGTTGCCCTCACTCCTTACCACAGCTAAGGGAACGGATTATTGCAGAGGTTATGGCCATACCTCGCCCTATGTGTGAACGTGCTGTGGGAAACTTCCGAGAACGACTCCAACATTGTGTTGCAGCTAACGGCTGATATTGTTTTCAGAACATAAGTTTTCTAAATGGTATATTATGCTAACGTCGAGTAAAATACACTTTCTTCTTTATGTACCTCCATTACTCTTTTATTTCGCCTCAAAATTGCTCAATGTATCACCCTGTACTTATCCCAACTAAAGCCAAGTATTAATTGGCTGTGCGAGGAATGCTTGAGCACCACACCTCGTACAACGTCGATCAGTTCTTCTTGCAACCAGTTATGCAACCTTGCGAAGGCACGCGACTTGCAAGAGGTGATGATGGTGATTTTAATTTTTCACAAGTTCAATATTGTCTCTTCTCTGAAAAAAGGCAAAAGTAAATTATATCTAGAAAATTTAGGCACAAAAGTGCCTTTTCATAAAGTCACGATGTTGAAAATTAGGTTAAAATGCTTACTTTAATTTCCTATGCATGCGAGCGAGCGTGGTCAACTTGGCTAAGGCATCGCGAAGTCTAAAGCAATCTCGGTTTCGAATCCTGCTAAGGTCAAATGTTTCTTACATCGGAGAATCAAAGGTGCGTGGAAAGATAGGGTCGCAAATAGTATGTCTATATCTAAATAGTGCAGCTAATTGTAATTAGATGCTCAAATAATGCAACTGTCTTGATAAAACGTGTATAATTAAACATCCATTAAATATGTCAACGTGATGGGACATGTTCAGAGAGCAGTGTTGTGATGAGCACTGTAGGTATTTCATTGAACATATAATTCTATACTCCAATCGATGCAATCTATTTTTTTCGAAGTCGTTTACTCATAATATCAGTAAGGGTGCGTTTAAAGCTTTAATTGGCCATATCTTGCATATGAATAATAACACTTGTATTGTCGAACACTTCAATTTAAATTTAATGTTACCTCATATGCTTAAAATTTTAGCATATACTTTCTTATACGAACTATCTACCTAGCATTGCATTTGTGACATCTTTCGTCTGTCTGTTGAAAAAGTTGTTATGATGTTTTATAATTATTTATCACTAGCTGTCTTATTATCCGTCGTCAGTGTCGAGAGGCTCCCTCATAGAAGCGATCGTATTTACGCGCTAGTAGTAGCCTGACTTACGCGTTCCGGCTGACTGAGTGGCGTTATACGCGCCTGTGCTAACTCATTTTGAGACAAGCCGGAATAGACACTTTTGCGCGTCGTTGGTACGCAGCGATTTGTTTGAGTGTACGACAGTAGTGGCCCGTAAATCGACGTGAAATCATTCCAGGAAATTTTCGATTCTGAAATGATTGATTTTTAAATCAAATTGCTTTAAAATGCACAAAATCGTATAAATAGGCCTGAAACAGAGAGATTTGAAAAATTAACACCGACAGAAAAAAAAAACGCTAACCAACGTCAGCCAGCGGTGGATAATTGAAGTTAATGTAACAAATTAAAATTTTCATAGACTTAAGAGGAATGCCATTGCTGGTATTGAGAAAGGCTGTAACAGCCATGGAAGGGCTGGAGAAATTGCTCTTTAATGTCTATGAGACAAGCATTGCCTGGCCGAAAGACCAGCCTAGCAGTCAAGTCGGACCTACATTACAGGGAGGTTTTGAGATCGCAAAGTGTTGCAAAACTACTGTACCTGAGTGATGAGTGGACTAAATTATTAATAATTCACCAGTTCGTAAATTTTTTGGTGCATTTTAGGACACAGTTACGTCTTTTGGGCAACATAATGGAAAGATAGTGTAATGTATTCAAGCAAATAGTCATTTTATTCCAGCCAGAACTGCGTCTCCGAATCTGTCATCATCACAATTTGTTGTTAATAATCCTCCGGAGATTAAAACTACTAGTTACTGACAACTGAGCCTGTTGTGCACACATCACCCGGACATTACTGCAGTGCCCACATCATTCGGACATCACTGCAGTGCCCACATCATCCGGACATCACTGCAGTGCACACATCATTAATGACGTTTGGTATATGTAGTCAGCGAGCTTGAAGAAGTTGTCGGCGTAGAGAGAGACGAGCTGGGAGCCTCCAGGGCACGAGGCCTGGGCGACAGCGTACGGCACGTTGTTCTTAACCAAAACCACACAACCGACGTCCGCAACCCAGTCGAAGGTGGCCGGGCAGGGTGGGGCTGAGTGTAAGGATGGTTTTGGAAATCATAATTAGCAAAATACGGAAAAAGATTAACTAATAGTACTGATTAATTATTGAACTGTTTAATAGTACTGATTGATATTGATCAGCGTAATTTTGCAGCACCTTATCCAACACGCGTAAATTGACAATTTAATCAACCATTAAAATGTTTTCATCACATGAACCTTAAACTACGGAATCATGTGAACTTTCATATAATTGGGACCGGTGCTTTAATATTTGCGATTCCACTATCCGTCAACGGTATTTGCAGTTCCTATCTCGCAGCTGTAAAGTAATTTTTGGAAACAGCTTTGTTGCTGAACTGAATTCATCAGATTTTCTTCCAAGCTCGAGCGCTGAACCTGGAAGACGGTTATTATCCGTTGGCTACTTTCACATCAATTCAGAACGTTCATTCGTCAATGTTCATTCTTTTCTATTCCGATTTATTAATTTGAATTATTTGGAAAATATGATTTGTTAAGTTCAATGCATGCTTCCAAAATCTTGAATTACTTCGAGATTCTAGACCGATCGCTTCTCGTGCATTCATTTTTGATAGATGCCAAATGGAACTCCCGCCCTTAGCGTTACGTTATGACAAATAAGCGACGTAGCATCATTGACGTCAAGACGTCATCGTCATAGAAGATATGTCCCTCGCATGATGACATAAGTAAACGACGTAGCATCATTAACGTCAAGTGCAAAATTACTTCCTGTTCCCGGAAATTATCGCGCGAAACCGTGACGTTTAACCAGATCAGCCACTATACTTTTTCCTTTTTTATTTTTCTCTCTTCTTCTTCTTGCCACTCAATTCCTACAACACACAGCAATTCCTCAATTGTGGCCTTTTCCTGTGTGTGTCATTAGTGTACAAAACAATCTTACATTAGTTTTACCTTGCCAAAAAACCCTAACCTAACCGAACTGAACACTGCCTGACATATCCTAACCAAACCTGTCGTAACCTAACCTGTCCTAACCTAACCTATCCTAACCTAAATCAACCTAACCTAACTTAACCTGACCTATCCATCCTAACCTAACCTAGCCTGAACTAACCTTGCCATACCTAACCTTCTAGACCTAACCACCCTTTGTCATGGTCGCCATAGGAACTTGTTCCTGGCTTGAACCTAACCTCAGCAAATGACGCATATTTTACGACATGTTTAATTTCCTACCTGTTCTATTTCCATACCGTGCATGATTGTGGCCGAAGTTCGCATTGCTGAACGTGTTGGAAATGCGAACTCCGGCCGAAATACTCCAAACTTCAATAACCTAGGTGTCGGATTTCCTATATCACAGTAAATAGTGCAAAAAGTTTCAATACTTTATAAAGAATATGGCTCTTTGTTCGGGGGATTTTTCAGAATGAAAACGCGTTGTAGATTGTAACGGTTTCTGAAAACAAAGAATGAACAATTTGAACACAAATTGAGGTTATTCGAGATTATAAACAATATAGAGAAAATAACCAAGGTTAACAAGCAATAAAAGGATCATAACTCAAGTAAATGATAACACACCCAATTGCTGAATAATCTCGATCAAGTTTGGTTCAAAATGAATTTTGTCTGAGCTCATTAACTCTGATCCTATCTAAAAGGTCCCAACCTTATGTATACGGGCGAAGTATGTTCAGTAAATTCTTTACATACTTAGTCGATGGTTGCAAGAAACACAGCTTCAAGACTTCTTAATAAGGCAACAGTTTCTCAACTTACTAGTCGCATTTACGAGCACTGCCTACTCCTGCACGCCGGTGGTCATCGTACGTCGTAATACGGCTTGAGCGAAATTCTAGTTGAAGTCTTGTTTGACGGAAGATATCGAGGGAATGTCGGGGCCCCGAGCTCAACACAGGACCATTATAAGGAAATTTTTGTTTTCTTTTCATTGTTATTCATGTCAATTTTCGTCAATCCTGATCGTTATCGAATTAAAAGAACTTGAAAGAGCCAAAAATCGCAGCTACGGACCGGGGTCATTCGGGCACGGAGCAATATTAATGTTTCACGGAAACCGTTTTCTACAGAACTTTTGAGCTTTTTTCTTTCGCAGTATTATTTCTAAAGAGCTGAAGCAGGTAACCATATAAGAATGATGTTTCTGTATTTAAATTAAGATGCCCAAATATTCGCTCAAAAAGTGAAAAAATCAAATTTTTGGTCTAATTTTAATCATCAAGTTTCTTGAAGAAATATTATTTTGAGAATAAGTGATATACATAGTAATTAGCGAAGTTTTGTCTTCTGTTGATTGCAACTTTCAGAAACCTTCCAGGAAATACGCAGCTCGCACAATAATCTTAAGAGTAAAGACATTGAAAACGTTCAGGGAAGCTCTCGAAGTTAAGCGATTCCGACGAAAATTCGGACAATTCTTGTCCTCTTTGAAAAATCATATCTCGAGTTCTATAGAAGCTAAGATCTTGAAACAGGAACCAGATTAAAGGCAAAGACTTGTGCTGTATGAATAAAGTTGTCAAAAATTCTACAAAATTTTTCCCTAGAGTTGTGAAGAAAAAAGTAAAAAAATTTGTTAAAAGTTGATCAAAGTTTTCCTCACAACTTTGTGAGTTTTAAACTTTTTTTCAAAATCTGTTTTCACCAGCGTGTTGGTCTCAATGAGACGCATCTTTTTTCCGCTTTCACTATGGCAAAAATGTTTACGGTTTGGCCGTGAGAGTTAAAAACCCAACGAAAAATGGCTGAAAAAATGTTTTAGGTTCAACTTTGACACCAATTTTGGGGATGGAGTGTTGACACGACAAAAAATCGTTCGAAATCCCAAACACACTCCAACACTTTATCTTTAATTTTAAGTCAAGCTCATTGCTCTGAGTTTTCAACTTTTTGAGCTGTGATCGTTTCCGCATCCTTTTCCGGAAATTTTCCCCTTTTTAGGGGATTTCAGGGGGGGGAGGATTGAAAATTTCTGAAATCTGACAGAAGGTTTGGTACACAAAATATGCGTACGTGTCTGTGCCAATTTTCAAAAGATTCTATCCTGTGACCTCCAGGGAAAAAGGGCTGGAGGAAAAACTTTGACCTCAAACCCCCCTATACGTGATTACCCAGTTCGAAATTCTCGCAGTCATTGCGGCCGTTCGCCGCAGAGACGTTCGCAGACGCGCAAATCTAGACCGTTTTGGCCGACTTCACCTCGCGTCCAAGCAGTCTAGCGATGATATGGCCTCATCTGCCTCGAACAGCGCGAGGCCTCGGTCGGCAAAAGCCTGTCTCTTATACACATCTAGATGTGTATAAGAGACAGCCCTGGCGTTGCGCTGGGGCGAGCGTTGGCGCAGGCAAGTTCACCCGCGGCTGGCTTCCAGACTGCGGCGATTTCTGACTGGGTATATAGCAGCAGCATATCAATGGTGGAGCGTATAAGTATAGCGTCCGCTTCGCTGGCTGTAGGCACACAGAAATGAGCCGCTCCTGCCGAAAGAATTAAAACACAATCAGAGATGAGTTCTAAAACAGGGGTCGACAAAGTGATGAGGACTGATCGCAGAGGGTCGATAAATTTATGCGGATCGGAAAGGGGGAATAAAAAGGGTAATAAACACGAAATCTGTCTCCTAGGGGAAATAAAAAAAATACATACATATTCAAGAGACGGATACATAGTGTTTAAAAAATAGAAAATTTGGTCCAATAACATACCACAAAATAAACACGAAAAATTTGATAAAAAGATTTCTCAAATAAAATTAAATGTTGATAGCGAGACTTGTTTCCAATTCAGTACCCGCATCTGAGACATTACTCTCACGTCTTCGTATGTTGGGTGTCGACGTAAATATTATGATAGGAATATCCTACGGATTAGTAGACAAGTAAAGCTATTCGCCTACCCCTGATCTAAAATGATGGCCTTCGTCCACGAAACAATCCCTCCAGGCAAATGACGCTGAAACAACGTTGATTATGAATTTATTTCGTGTAAACAACGCTAAATCGAAGTTATTTCAACTTTTTATGCTTAGTTACTTTATTTGTAGGAACTCGGTTTTTTATGTTAACATAACATGTTAAGCAATGTTAACATTATGTTAACGTTGCTGCATTGTTTTCTCATCTGTCCCCGTTAAAACAGGAATTTGCAAAATCAACGAATGTGATGGGAAGCTCCTTCCCTGCCTTTACTTGGGAACGGAGGGGCAAGTGGGTTATATGTCCGTTTTCCCGTTTCGGTTGTTCCCGCTTTGGAAGGTATCAGATTACTTATATGCGCGCCATAGGTCCAACTCGCCACCTGATTATAATTTATCTTATTCCACTTACTCGCTTATTGCGCTCTGAAAAAAACGGAACGAAACTCTGACATAAGCCGCTACTTTACGTTCGAATTAAGCTCGGGACGTCTCTAAATCAGAAGTTGTCAAACTTAACAGGCGGGGTGTAGCGCCTGCTACTTTCTGTTTAAAATAATATTTTTCTACTTTTTGTGCATCAAAGTTTCAGCAATACCTGGATCAGATTGTTCGAAATATTATAATATTTTTAGTGTCGTACCATTGAGGTTCAGCATTTCAGATCGACATAGCAAAGCAATAAGGTAAACTCACCTGTAAGAGCAAACAGAGAGTAAGAAATTTTCGAAAACATCGATTTTTACGTAACTCACTCTGTCCTCCAATACTAGGAAAAGTATTCCGAACGTAGCAGTTGTAGTCCTTGGAACCCGGATAAGTTCGGTTAAACAAGGCCGGGTACGTCGAGTTCAGCAGCAGGCACTGCCCGCTTGTTCTGTGCACGCACAGAGTTGGGTAGGGGATGCCGTCCAGAGCAGCCCGGAGTGCGCAGAGGACGTCGTTCACGCCAGAGTAGTTCTTCGATGCCACGCCAAGTGCGAGGAGCGTCTCCACCGGCACAGGGGCCAAGATGTACTTACTAGAACTGCCCAGAGTTTCCTTCACCACGGCTAGCAAAGTGAGCACAAGCAGTTTAATGGTCATTATGCTTACAATTTCCATTATCAGCGAAAGCTTTCCCATCTTCGGAGTATCTGAAAAGAGTTAAGGACACATCAGAAGTTTTAACACCGATCACATTTAAAACGGAGGGAAATTGGCAAAGAATTTCGTGAGTTCGCTTTAATCTAATACTTTGTATTCATAAACGTTCGATAGTTTAATAACTGGATAGGAAATATTCTTACACGCCGTTGCTATAGTTGCAATACGTCCGCCGTATAGATTTTATGTAGTATTGTGTTGTCAGCTCACTGAATGAATTGAGTAAATTTCAGGTAAAAGAATTATTATCCCTATTCACTTTAAGTTGAAAGAATGAAAACAGACTGCGTTGAAGCTTCGTTTGTATTACAAAAATATTCGGAAACATTAAGTTTTATGGATAAATGGCCATTAAGTAAAACAAATCATTTTAGTAACAACAAGCACGACCTCGTCTGGAAGGGACTCCGGACACACTGACGAATGAATTCTTTGCTACAGAAATCAGTGGAAATTATCAGCGAATACTACTGAGATTCGAAGTAATTCTGGCGGACGAGAAAATATGGAGAGATTCATCACAGTTTGGGACGATCAAGCAGCGCGAAGTCTTCAGTTCCATAGCATTGATCAAGAAACAAATGGCGAGTCGATAAATATTGCACTGCAATTAGTGGAATAAATTGTGGGTACAATCAGCGAGGTGGCATCGCTGTGGCATAAAATTCATGGAAGATCGCGATGATCACCGCTCGAGCCTAGTTAGATATTCATTGATTTAGAGCAGTGACTTACTGCACTAGAGCAGTAAATTGCCATAACCATAACATAAAGCGCAACATAACGTCGACTGGACGAAATTGCCATATCGACGGTAGCTCTAGTTATTGGTTGTTTAGCTTGAACTTTCATCGCGACGGTCAATATCACCATGGCAATAACGCTTAAACAACGTTTAACTAGCGTCATTCAACGATACAACGTGGAACTCAAATTTGATTCAGTGTCAGATGTCTGGTGGATGTTGGACGTTGGCACGCTCTATAGGACGAAACACAAGGATCTAAGGGCAGGCTGTTGGCTGTGTTCAGTTTGCACGGGATCCGCCCCAGGTTCTCTCTTGGCCAAATAACTCACTTTACTTGAATTATCTCGGGCGAGTTCAATTTATATTCAGTAATAAATTGAATGAATAGTTCTTAAATTCAATACTTGCTGGTTCATGTGCGTAATGCTCTAATATAACAAGTTCAAGTGTTGACTATATATTTATGATGAGATTCTATGCATACTATTGAATATTGAGCTGTGCTGCAAAGGCATCTACAAAAAAAATTAGTATAGGTTGGCAGAATTTCTTCTTTCAAGCAGGTTTCATTGAAGAAAAGAGAATTTGTTTTATTCGCAATTTTCTTATCAGTTTTTTTCAATTTATCGAACAGTATTTTTAGTTTGAACTGGCAAATCGAAAATCAGGTTTCCGTTGGACATTTTTATTTTGTTAACGACGTTTCGAATGTTTCTATCATTCATTATCAAGTTAAAAGGCGCATTGAGTGATGAAATTAGCGTCGACATAAGTACATAATCAAGTAAATAGGATACTACTCAAAAATCAAAATTGTTAGGAATAATTACAAAATCACAAAATAATTTAGAGTCAAAACACCGAAAATTACTCCGAAAACAGTCTCAAGGTTCTGACAAATCCAGTAGTTTGAAGGTTGATGGCTGGGGTCCTATCCTTAATGATGAGGGCCTCAGCTATCATGAGTCGGTTGGCGTCGGGGCATCTCATGACGACGCTGGTGCATTCTTCCAGCACCGTACGAGTGATGGTCTCGTTGTGGGCTTCCATCAGGTCGTTCCTTGGTCCACCAGACTGAAGGTGGCACGTGAGACGTCGGCTTAATGTTGTAGTTGTGAGCCCGATGTAGTCCATATTGGGGAGAAGTCTACAACCTTCTCTATTGCAAGAAAATTTATAGACTACATTGGTCTCTTGGAAAACTCCCGTTTTTTGCAGGGGTTATTGTTCATTACAAGATTCTGTATTTTCTTGTTTTTGTAATTAATCAGTAGTTTAATTTTATTATTAGTTACGTTCACGATGTTGTTGTGAACGATAGAATGAAGGATCCGTTCATCTGCTTTATAACCGCTGGTCATTTGGTTCTCATAGTAGATGGTTGTGACGTTTGCGTCAGTCTCTGGTTGATGGTTGCGTCTGTTTTGGTTCGATCTGGAACCAAAACTAACTGGAAGAGTGTCAAAGAGGGTTTAACTGAAGAATGTGTTGTATTACCTTTATAAACAATTAATAAATTGCATGAAACAAAACATCGGAGAATTGAGGCTGTATTTGCCACAAATGCGGATGAAAACCATACTAAGATATAATTTTTGAATTTTTAAGGTGTTTGATTTCTTTTTTTCCAACCTCTGTATATAATATTGCCCTCCGGACAGATTGATCTGGACTTTTTGGGGTTTCAAATGAAAGTATTAGGGTAATTAGCATTTTTATTAAGACTTCATAGTTCAACGCTGGTGCTTGAGAAATATTACAGTTTGGGGTTAGTTAACAGTCGCCTTTTACAAACGGGCTTTCACTTGTGATCCAAGCAAATGAGATCAGAATGAACATAATATCATATTGATGAATGAACGCTGAGAAAATATTCTTCATAACGTAAGACTAAATCGTACTCGCTTCTGTGAATTTTGTCGACAAATTTCATAAGGGTTAGCGCAAGACTGGCAAATGTTGGATTTTGAACGCAGACTAACGTTTGAAGCCAAACAGTGCAAGATCAAACGAAGAACTATTTAGGCAGACAATGCCTATACATATGAATGCCTGTTGTGCATCAAATACCAGTAATATACAGTAGGCAGACTACACCTGTGCTTTTTGGTGCATTTCGTGTCACATACTACTAATATAGGCAGACAATTAATACCTGTAATACCTGTCCCTTAATACAAACCAGTAATATAGGCAGACAATACCAGTGCATTTGAATGCGTGTCGTGTTACACACCAGTAATTAGGCAGACAATACCTGTGCATTTGAATGCGTGTCGTGTCGCATACCAGTAATATAGGCAGATTATACAGGGGCATTTAAATGCGGGTCGTATCACATACCAGTAATATAGGCAGAAAATACATGTGCATTTGAAAGCGAGTTGTATCACATACCGTGGATTCATCTCCATTTTCATGTATTACACGGAGGTACATAAGTGGGAAATAATCGAAAAAGTTCCAAAATTAGGCTGTTTGTATATTATCCATGCCTATTTAGGTGCCACCACGAAAATCCTAATATCTTATTAATATCTACTGCTATCGAGGAACATCCCAATTACTCAACACTGCATACATGGAATAATTAAAAGGGGTCATAACCCAGCAATTTTTTCACACTCTGAACAGCGCACTGTGGCCGGACTGCCAAAAAAGACTGCAGACTTTGCAAGGGGTACTTCTGCAAGGCACGCCTTTAACGGAGAAAAGATTTACTTTTTTACTAACATTAAAAAAACTGACAACTAACATGTACACTAACAAACGCTAATAAAGAGGGCTTTTTGATGCAGATCACGATGTTAGGAAACCAATTGCAAACAAATCAATTTAAAATCATTCATATACCCTTTTCATGTTTTACGGAGTGAGAAGCCACGTCGCATGGTAGGTATCTTGAAAATTTAGTGAACAAATTTTTATGAATTATGTTAAATTATCAGGTAATTCACATTTTTAAAATCGTCTAGGCTTTATATTCAAAGCACATGTCAGGTGTCCACATAAGGTATAGAAGTATGTTTAACATGTGGACTCCGATTGCTTCATCTTGTACCATTCTTTCATTTTTGTACTATTTTGAAACAGAATTGTCCGGCGGTCTTTTTTCTGGACAAATTCTGCAATTTTCGTTTTTTTCAATTGCTTGTGTAGCTAAAATTTATTGTAGGGGTACTTCCTAATTAAATTGTAACAACTGCAACAAAAAAAATAAATAACATTTTTCACCGGAATCTACAAATGTACTACTATATATTGAGTTATAGGCCACTCTTGGCCTTTTTTGTTCGCGGACTTGGCCGTTTTAGGCCATCTGGCATCCCTGAATTATGCACCGCTACGTCCTACAGAAATACATTTCGTGGTACGCATATGTACTATTTCGGGGTCAACGTGTTAAGCCGTGCCTGTCCTCACTATATCCTATTCCTATAATAACCATACTTTGCATCATACTTGTATGTCAGTCGTTGCATCTTTCAGTGCTGGAATATAATGCAAGCTTTAAACTTATCATCAATTGTATTATGATATTAAGTCACCTTTGCCCTTAATAACCTGAACTATTAAGACTTTTCTTTAATGCACCATTAATCTGCCATAACTGCAACATTGCACCAATGGGGGCGCAGCCATAAGCAATAAATTTTATTCTTAAATAAGCCCTGGAGCCAACGTTCATCTTCACCATGCATTAACTTTACTCAGCCTCAAAGCTAGAAGCCACAGACTACGCTTGAACTCCGTAATCCAGACAAGTGACACACTGCCGAAAGAAAATAGTGCCGTAGGTCGTCAGCCAATGCAAGCATGTTCGCTCATAAGCAGACAGTTCTTCATCAGGCCCTACCTACTCCGGCCTAACTTCTTCTGGCCTAACCTATTCACGCTGTCCTGGCTCACAACCTTCTCGCAGCCAATGACTGGCTCTACCAGCACACTTGGGCCTCCTTTTTAACTCACTGCAGCCAATGAGGTTAGGTTAGGTCCGTTCAGGTTTGTTTTTACTGGAGAAATGTTGCAACTTGTGTAGGTTAGGCCAGAAGAGGTTCGGCCAGAAGCAGTATGGCCATCCTTACCTTTAGCAAGCTCATTTTGTGACTGTGGACATCCGGCGCTATGGCTTTGAGCACTTGACTTCATAGGCTTATATGCCCTCTAACGCTTCGGCTAATTAGCTATCTCGCACCTAAAGTCAAGATGAATATCGCCAACGAGAGGTAAAGTCGCAGTAATCAACATTTTCTCAAATCAAAGGGGAGCATGCTGGAGGAAAGCTTTCCCCAACTTCACACGCGATTCATATTCCTTTCCTTGGGTAAGAAACCTGAAGGGCATAGCAGCCTACGAAGTCAACTTCTCAAAACCCTAACGCCGGTTGTCCACAGCAACCACTTGAGCATGCTAAAGGTCAGCATGGCCATACTGCACCTGGCCAAACCTCTTCCAGCCTCACCTCTTCTGGCCTAGCCAACATATGTTGCAACGTTCTCCGCCAAAAATAAACCGGATGTAACCTAACCTTATTGGCTTCAGGAAGTTAAAAAGGCAGTTCAAGTAATTGGTGATGGAGTCATTCTTTGGAAACAAGAAAGCTCTGAGCCGGGAAAGCGTGAAAAGGGTTAGGCAGCAGTAGGTGAGGCCGGATGCGGAACTGCCTGGTAATGTGCAAGCATGCTCAAGTATTGGCTGATGGCCTACGGCGCTATTATCTCTAAGCAGTGTGTCACTGGGCTGGATACGATACTCCAACGTAGCACGCGACTTCTAAATCCGAGGCTGAGTGTAGTTAATGCATGCTGAGGCTGGGCGTTTGAAAACAGGGCTTATTTAAGAGTTAGAGTTGTGGCCTAGGTCTGCGCCCTCAAATCAGAGTTCATCCGTAACCCACAGGTCGCGGAAGGTCTCAATTCACTGCATTTTTGCACCATATCACTGCATTATTGTACCATTTCACTGCCTGTCAAAACAGTCGTAAGAGGACTCTCATTAACGAGCTGTTGCTGCAGCCGTTACTCATTACCTGCCCACATTGTGATGTTTTTTGTGAAATTTTGTCTGCAATTGCCGTTTTTTTCTAGCATTATCACTTTATTGTATATGCTCCTGTGCAAATATTGTGGCGATCATAATTATCTCCACTCCCTGTTCTTACTTGACGACTTGACTGCATCTCTCTTCACTGCAGTGCACAGACATACCAAGAACTTCTAGAACACGGCTGGTCTACAAAGCCAAAACTCGAACTTCCACTGAGCATGATGCCTCCGCAGTCTGAGTTTTCGTTGGGGTCGCCAGTTGCCCAAAGCTCCGAACTAGTCAAGCCGGTCATTACTTGGCCGGTGCGCCAAGTCCACACGAGGTTGTAGCGGTGAACCCCAACGTGGTAGATTATATGTTGGAAGCCAGCTAACAAGGTAGAATCAATATTTGTCGATAATTAGAGTTTAAAAATTGGAATTGAATGTTTCAGTTTGATATTGGACTGTTAAGTATGTCTCCAGTCGAATGTACATGAACGAGAGAATCTTGCAGTAAGAATATAAGAAGAAATATTTCGAAATTTATGTTACTTCTAGAGTGAGCTGCGTTCTATTACGTCCACTAGTAATATATCAGCAAATAAAATGATCACTCAAACACTGACCATGATCGTATGACTTATTTCGCACGTAGGCAGCGAGCTTCCAGGTATTATCGCTGTAGAGAGAGACGAGCTGGGAGCCTCCAGGGCACGAGGCCTGGGCGACGTCGTACGTCACTGCGGTCTCAACCACAACCACACAACCGACGTCCTCAACCCAGTCGAAGGTGGCCGGGCAGGGTGGGGCTGTGGGGTAAGTTATTACCAACAAGCTATAGGGTAATAGCAGAAAAATTGTGAATGGGACCAATTTTGTAGTGCAGCATTTCGCGCTATGATTGTGAATTTAATCGAATGGTAGAAGGCATCCCCGTCATTGACGAAGCTTGGCTGTATATTAGGCTTTCTATTGACCAAATCAAAACTGCATACATCAGTATAGTTGATGCAACTATACTCCCCTTATATCAAGTGGAGTATAGTTGGGGAGTATAGACACTCTGCAATCCCACTAAATGCATTTTAGTGATGAGAGCTGCGATTCAAAATTAATGATTGCCTATTTGTTCGAGATATAATTATCAATACGCCTACGCAATAGTTTGCATCACAGACTCAGAATAACAGCTTACAATTGCTCTGTCATAGATTTAAATTTACCTGGTGCTTTTATTTGTGATCTAACTTGAGGTTGCCAAATTGTTTAATATTTAATGAGTATTTAAGATGCCGAGGCACAACTTACGCTACCAGAGTGAGGCTGTAGTTATCTGCTACTATTTAATGAGTATTTGAGATGCTGAGGCACTACCTACGTCAGCAAGAAGGTTCTTAGAGAGCCAACACAAATTTAAGAATTTGAGACAGAGAATAATCCTCGGAATAATATTCAAAATAATCCTCGTCAGCAAACTACCGGCAAATCTTTTTTGCAAACTACAATCTATCCTTCAAAAAAAAATTTCGTAGCGCCTACTTTCAGTCAAGTAATCAGTATTAATCATTCATTGGCACCTCGACAAACGTATCAACATTTACGGAACGTTTGCTACTGGCACAAGTGTTTGAACGCGTATACAGGATACTTATCGGTCGTTTCGGAATATTGTATGTAGGGGCTGTTGGGGGCGCGTATCCAGGATACTTATCGTGTCGGGATATTGTATATAGGGGCTGTTGGGGCGCGTATCCAGGATACTTATCGTGTCGGGATATTGTGTATAGGGGCTGTTGGGGCGCGTATCCAGGATACTTATCGAGTCGGGATATTGTGTTTAGGGGCTGTTGGGGCGCGTATCCAGGATACTTATCGTGTCTACCTGTCTCTTATACACATCTAGATGTGTATAAGAGACAGACAATATCCCGACACGATAAGTATCCTGGATACGCGCCCCCAACAGCCCCTATATACAATATCCCGACACGATAAGTATCCTGGATAAGCGCCCCAACAGCCCCTATACACAATATCCCGACACGATAAGTATCCTGGATACGCGCCCCAACAGCCCCTATGTACAATATCCCGACACGATAAGTATCCTGGATCTGTCTCTTATACACATCTAGATGTGTATAAGAGACAGCGCGTATCCAGGATACTTATCGTGTCGGGATATTACCTGAAACTTATATTTGAAATGGAGGAATTTTAAGGCATTGCAAAAAGAGGAGAGGAGATTTTGGAAGAGATATAAATGATTCTACGAATAAGATATGTGATTTAAACGTTAAGTAAGTTAATTAGTCCTTGGAAATGGAAGTACAGCAATGAATGTGGGAATTATCAAGTTTTTTATTAGAAACCATAAAGTTCGATTGAAATATTCAAGAGGATTTTGATTCATGGAATTCTCAAATCTGGGGGACTAGAGCAAGTACAAATACTAATTATACGGTATAAACACAATATTTTATTTCTTTCTTATTTCACAACAGGAGGTAAATGGGAGTTCAAGATTAATTTGAATTACCTCGGGTATCTCTTCATTATATTAGTTTTTATTATTATAACCTATAGTTAAAGTGGAGAGGTTCTGAACGACGGGATAAATGTATTGTTATACCTTCATACTCATTTCGCAGGAATATGCTATCCAGAGCAACGCCTGGTTTTCCTGCAACTTTGAACATAAATCAAGCTTCAGATATAATTTAAGTGCACTTATTACGTCCTTTCTTCCTCCGAATGAACCCTAAACAAAATTTCGTAAATATTTTAGCTTAATGTCGCGACTTCCAAACGGCGTAACATAACCAAAGGTTACAATAATAAAAATATTTCAGAAACATAATGTCAGAAATTAGTTCTAATTCTAAATCTACATAATCGCGTGCAATTGAGAGTTCCACACAATAGTCAAAATTAAGCGAGATGCGGTTATGGGAAAAGGAAATTTCGACAGGTGAAGTTCTCAAAAGAATTATATCCACTTACCTACAGCTGTTGAACGGGGGTAAGGTTCGCGGATGTAGCAGTTGTAATCCTTGGAACCCGGATAAGTTCGGTTGAACAAGGCCGGGTACGTGGAGTTCAGCAGCAGGCACTGCCCGCTGGTGCTGTGCACGCACAGAGTTAGGAAGCCTGTGCCGCTCAGCATTGCCCTCGCCGCGCAGATGATGGCGGTTGCGGCTGAGTAGTTCTTCGATGCCACGCCAAATTGGAGAAGTTTTTCCGCTGCCACAGATATGGCGGAGTACTTTGCGAAAATTCCCAGAGTTTCCTCCACCACCGCAAGTATCACAAACCCCAGCAGAGTTGTGATAACCATGCGTATGTTCTCCATTATTACTGCAACAATTTAACATGTTATCTTAATCATATAAGTTTGTATAATCATATACAATATATAGTTATATAAGTATTGGGTAACTAATGAAATTTAAACATAGACTAAGGGTCTTACAAAATGCGCATTTCTCGAATTTCTTCGCGACTGGGCAGGTTCTTTCAAAACATTGCTCAGTGGACGCAACTTCTTGAACTTAAGCCCAAGAAGATACTTCCTGCGTACGCACAGCGACTTTTGACACCTTCAAAACTTTCCTACGCCCGACTTAGCTTAAAGCGCACTATCAAACCACGTTGCATATCAGCCAATCACAAGCTTGCTTACATGCTTTGTTAACGTTATTAGTCACATGATGCCACGCTTATGCGCTCAGTTATTTTTGAATATTTTTAGCTCTTTTTAAATAATCCTTGACGCTTTTACTCTAAAATTTCAATGACAATTGCAGTTTCAAGATATCAAAGCTAGTATTTGATGATTAATATGACATAATGAACAACGAGAGTAACATTTAAGTGAATTCTATCTAAATTTAAACTATTCATTGTTTAGTTACGCCAATTAGGATCGTTTTCTATTAGGACATGTACCGAGAATAAAGGCATTAGATGCACGACTAATGTAATTATTAAAAAAATTTCTAAATAAAAATTAGAGGTTTTACCTTAAATTGCATCTAAAGTCAAGACACTATTGACAGAATGATTCCCAATCACTTGACTCGCTCAAAATTTAGGCGCAACACCACTCACGCGGCCTCTGAATTGTCGCAAACTTCCGGGCAAATTATTGTACGTAACTTTACGCAAATGTTGTGAAGGTACCATCATTTGGAGTTACGCGCACTTAGTGGACTTACACTGTACTTATAAGTCGCTACAAACACTTAGCGATGTTTTGAAGGAACGGCTCCTGATCTAAGGAACAGTTCAGTGTAACAGGGATAATCGAGCAGCTTGGAGGGTGCTCAGCATTCCTCAAGATTTAGCATGCACCAGATGAAACTCATCAATACCGTCTTACGGGTCCTTGTTATTTATCGCAGCATCTTGTTTCAATCGAACGCATTTTCGCGTAAAAAATTCCCCTTTGCGACTAACCAAAACATAAGTGCCATTAATAGGTACCTACCGCAAGTTGAGTAAACACTTCGCTCACTTTCAAAATGTTTCATTTTATTTTGTATTTTAACCTAATTTCATTCCCCAATCAGAAATTTGAGTTAATGTCCTTGCGGTTATTGGATTAGGATTTTTTGGTAGATTTGCGTTAAACTGTCACATTGAAATTTATTCTATATTTTTTTCAAAATTATTTGGGGGGAGCAATGAAAACTGTTTGAGTTCACGATTTTCAAATTTTAGGAATAATCCAGAAATACCTAACAATTTTTGTCTTCCAACAGTATAATTCCATATAACGACGAGGATTAGAGGTATGAGCCTTATTCCGGATGACTGGCACAAGCAAATCATGTAACTCGAAAAATATGATTACTGCCCTTGAGTTTTAATTCATCCATTATACAAATTGATCCATACTAATTGAGTCATACTAATTGATCCATACTGATTGATCCATACTAATTGATCCATACCAATTGATCCACTCAAATTAATCATACCAACTATTGTACACGATGCTCCACGCTACATCTTACTTTTCACCAACTGAATCATGATATACATCGAGCGTTCATTCATTTTCTTCACTACACTAAGCAGTATTACGATTGCGATGGCTGTTCATTGCACAGAATTAACAGGAGCTTCTCTACCGTCCCAAATACTTGGTTCATAGGCAGCCGCAAATTTTCATATGTGCAAATACTTAGTACCAAGTAGCCGCAGATTTTCTTATGTACAAATACTTAGCACATAGTGCAGCCGAAGATTTTCATATGTGCAAATACTTAGTACAATGTGCAGCAGCAGATTTTCATATGTACAAATACTTAGCACATAGTGCAGCCGCAGATTTTCATGTGTGCAAATACTTAGCACATAGTGCAGCCGCAGATTTTCTTATGTACAAATACTTAGCACATAGTGCAGCCGCAGATTTTCATATTTACAAATACTTGGTACATAGTGCAGCGGCAGATTTTCATATTCACAAATACTTGGTACATAGTGCAGCGGCAGATTTTCATATTTACAAATACTTGGTACATAGTGCAGCGGCAGATTTTCATATTTACAAATACTTGGTACATAGTGCAGCGGCAGATTTTCATATGCACAATTACTTAGTACGAAGTGCAGCCGCAGATTTTGACATATATTGACATTTGTTCATTTGTGTATTTTCTAAAAACTTTTGCGGCATGTTGAATGAATGGATAATTTCGTACAACTATTTGATATCTAGCTACGAGTTATAGCATGAGTGATAGAAATTTAATACGAAAAGCGCCGGAGAAATTATTTCTTTTCTAGGGGTCGTCTTTTCATAACAAACACATTTAACGTCAGTACAACGGAGTAATCGGAACGATCAAACGTTAATATATTTGCGTACTCAAATGCAATGGATTTTAACCCAGCAGTGTGATTGAACACATTGAATTGTTAACCATCTGCAACAGTGCATAGATTAAATGTCAACCAAACGACGAGATTACATAAATTCAATGTCAGCTTAAAGAAAAACTTCATCACATAAAATCATAACCTAAGCGCAGACAGGAATAGATAATCTGGAGTACCTTGATATGTGAATTGGTTGATTTAAATTTGGCAAAACTAAACATTCCGCATCACTTCGAAGCCGACGTTTGAAGGCATAGTTTACCTGGGCAAGCTTGATTGATAATTGCTAGCATATTGTCTGTCAGCTGAACGGCCGAGCTTACACTACAGTAGTTTAGTGGGCATTCGTTATTAGCAAGTTGCTATAGTCCATTTCTTTGTACATGAATATTGAGTAATTATTTACGAAATTTACTTAAATTTGAATTTGTCCTTTAAACATATTATAACATTCATTTCAGAGACCGGCCAATAATCAAGACGAAAAATAATCAACACTTTTTTTCCTGTCTTTACGAACCTAAAGTTTCTACCTTAAGGTTTCTTTACAAAATTTTTAACCGTTTTCATTAGCATTTCAATTACACAATAACGAAAATAAGGAATACTGAAGCAACGTAAAAAGTAGAAGAAAATTAACCTGGAACGCCGAGTTTTGTGTTTAATCTTGTTTAGATCAAATAAAATATCTCTAATAATTTCAAACACGTCCGTGTCTAGAGGGAACGCCTGTCGCACTGACGACTTATTTCTGCAGGTTTGTGATCGAGTAATTCGTGCAAAATGTGAGTATTGCTTCGATGTTGAGTTTCGAAGTAATCTCAAGTTAATTTGGCCGGACGAGAATATTAGAATAGAATCGTGACAACCAGGGACGATCAAATAGCCTGTTGAATAGCGTTTCCAAGATTAAATAGAGAACTGAACGTTCATTTTGTTCATTTTGCGTGCGATGATATCTGCTGCCTTGCATTTGTTAGTGGACAAAAGTGTGTGTGGAATCGGTGCTACATGTTCGCTGCAGCTTGAAATTCATTTCTGATTCTAGAAACTCATGCTGGTGCTTAGTTAGATATGCATAGCTTTCGAGCATTCGCACAGCCCCGCACCACTCGGCATACTTCATCGATTCAGAGCCGATTGCTTTCCAGTTAATTCTGGAAAATTCGTCCCGAGCTCTAGCTCTCCTAGACGACGAACATTTGAAACTGCGATTGGTTGAGTTTTTTTTCACACGTTAAGATCGAGCTGCCTGACTACTTTTGTGCCATATATTATTATATAAAATACATAAAAAATTTAAATACACAAATGAAAGCTCGTTCATCTGATCAATAACAAAAAGGAGTGCTGCCCTGGGGCCGTATTATCAAAACTTCGTATGTACACAAAATCGACTTACGAGAGGCGTAAGTGCTGACTTGATGACGTAACTCTAGAGGTGGTATTATCAAAACATTTGCGCGGGAAGTTACGTAACGTAACTGTACGCCTGCTCGGAGATGTCGTAAGTGGAGTTCCGCACAAGATTAGAGTGTCTGCTGAAGCGATAGGAAACTATTGATTTACTAGCAAGTAGCAACACCTTGACTTGTGATAGAATTTTGTCAATAATCCGACAGCGCGGATAACACGCATAGAATGATGCTCTACTTGTGATATCTTACTACTTGATCGTGCAACATTTGCACGATCAAAATATGTGATCGTGCTAAACAGTGCTACTGGAAAAAAATCAATTCATTTGTTCAAAAAATTTCAAAAATGTTTTCATTCATTTTCAAAAATTCAATTCATTCATTACTTCTAGTCGGTACTTTATATCTCTGCCAACCATAATTTTTAGCTCCGTACACAAATTTCTTCTTCAACTCACGCTGTTCATTAAAAAGAGTTCACAACTATTTTAGAACGGCTTTTTCTGGACCAACAAGGAGCAATACCGACTCAATACCGACAGACAGCATTCGATAGTCGATACCATCGAAGGCATCGATTCCCGCCATCGAAGTTCACAGAATGTAAACAAATCTAAAGCCTCTGAATGGTCAGTTGGCCAGATGGTTTTGATAGTACGCTTTTAGCTAAGTCTTACGTACGAATGTTTTGATAATGCCAAAATTAGGGTATACTTACGTAACACGTAACTTTTTTGTCGGAAGTACAAAAAGTTACGAAGTTTTGATAATACGGCCTCAGATCCTTATTTCAAATTCAAGACCTGATGGCTGTTTACATGTTCTCGCTGAGGTTTTTTCCGTTTTCTAATTAGAAGTTTCTTCTTGTGCGGGTAATATGTCAGCAGGATTTGCCGGAGTATCGTGATTCGAATGGCTTCGTTTACTTTAGTTGATAGGAAATATTAGCTCTAGCGACCGAAAGCAACGGGGGCTCCAACTGCGCCAAGACAGTGTGATCTCGACCAGGGACGGCGGCTCGACTCAACAATGAACATCGAAGTCTCGTCGGAGGAAGCAGTGAGCACTCTTTTGAGCCTAACCTTTATTCGGGTGCCTAGGCCTCTTCTATCAATGTTACTTTTAAAAGAATTTTAGTAACAAACGGTAGAAAACTTCGATTGTATTTTCAAAGTTACCTTTAAATGGTTCTAGTAACATGCGGTAGAAACAATAAATTGTATTATCAAAGTTACCTTTAAATAGTTTTACTAACATACGGTAGAAACATTCAATTATATTTTCAAAGTACACGACAACTAATCTAATGAAAATCTAGTCCTGCAGTTGATCACCATAACAATTCATTGTTCAGATAGATCCAAAAATTTTCCACTAGTACAGTTAATAGCGTTTTGCCATAAACTGATTATAACTATGCGTTTCTCTGCACTATATATCGATGAATTTATATTTTACCAACAATTTTAAGAGCTAGTGCCTGTAAGAAGGCAAAAATTAGACATCAAATGTTAGTGTTAGAAGTTCAATTTCATATCTACCATCTCAAAATTTCATTTCTTCTTCTTGGATCAGGAAATAATTTTAATAAATAAAAAATTAAAGTTCAATGAATGAGACTTACTGATCACAGCCTCCAAATGAAATGAGAATTAATTCTAGATTTTAATTATTGATAATTATCCAGTGAAAAGACTACTTCATTCCGCCTTTTTTTATATATAATTCATTTCAATGGATCATTTTGAAATTTTTTGCTTATTTTCGTTTCTACTGTATCCAAATGAATCTTTTTAGCGCATTTTCTCATTTATGGAAAAAATGCCCTATTGTACTTATGTCCGTCCGTCTGTCTGTCCGTTTGTCTGTCCGTCTGTCCGTCCGTCCGTTCATGACTTCACGTTTTCGTCGACGAGAAAATGCGCTTTCTGTCATCACTGCAGTGAGTACTGAGTTATATATTTTTTTATTTTCAGCTACACGTAAAATGATATCAAACTTATGGGATGTTAATTCTGCTGTCAACTCATGTCGATTCAATTATGGTGGGGCTTTTAGCAACACGAAATGTTAACACCTCATGACTAGCAATTTATGCCTTCATACAAGCTAGTCAATATTTAGTTTCGTTTTCGCTCAAATTTTCCGTGCACTAAGCACTTATTTATTCGTTCCATAGTCCTTATTTCAAATGAAAATAAGCGATGTGCTGCAGTACGGTAATGCTGTTTGGATAGCCATTTTTCCGATAATTCATTGTCTAAACTTATGATGTAGGGTGGAGCTTGTAGAAGCGAAATTAAGGCTGTTAAGACGTCGCTAGTGTATTTGGTTGAACGAAACACGTGGCGCTGAATACCCGATATCTCTCGGTACAGAATTTACCCTTAAATGTGTTTAGATGAAGCTCTCGCCTTAGCATTAACCGTTGCTCGAACTATCTTTGACTCGACTGAACATGTAATTTTTATACGAACCTACATGTTCGCTGTTGTGTCGTGAAACTTTGTAAACCTTTGTCAATCCGTTCTGAACTGCAACGAGTTTTCTGAATAAATCAGAATAAGTAGACCTTATTCACGTTGCCCTATACCCAGTTAACCACAATAGCCAGCGAAGGTACTGATCGATCACTGCAGGCCTGAAGGCGGTGCCTCGGCTGATGCGGCAGCTGACAGGCCCGACAATACCTTCGCGCTTCATTGTTTTCATATTAAACTAAATCTTAGGATTTTATTTTGCAGACAGGGCAAAAAATTTTAGGGATTCAACTTTAGTCTATTAGTTCTATCATTTATTGTGTTCATTGTTATGTTCCACAGGAATTTGAAAGTAATCCTTTACCGGATTGGCACATAAAAAAATATAACTGTTCAGTCATGTTCAGACTCATGAGCATGAGGTAATTTTCTTACAATATTTTACATGGATTAGTTAAATATTGTTATAAATATTTATAATATGGGTAATGTCTGCTGACGAGTTATTCTGTTTAATATTTATTTCACTATACATAGAGATTAAACGTGCTGTTGTGGTGCACATGGACAGGACAGTCTCATGGGAAAGCGGCCAATAGGTGTAACTGCAAGTGAATCTTGTTATGTGATGATCAGGCTTAAGCCTCTACCGCCGTATCTCACTCTCCGGGAACATAACTTTCAACTTAAATTATACGTAAACTATTGAGTGTAGCAACCTGAGGACGTTTGTACGCAACAGAGAACATTTTAAAGTCGTCGTACGTGGCGGCAACCATCAGTGCAAGTCATTTAGCGCTCACTGGAACGTATCCTTTTTGGAAAGTAGGCTTGTGACAATATTGCTCCGGTTACTCATTTCAGGCGGTAGAGGAGTAAATTAATCTCATTGTTCTTTACTACTTCTTACATGAAAACATTTGCCAAAAAAATCATAAATTAAGAGGGAAAGAAAAATCGACGAAGGCCCACTAACTCCTTCAACTGCAAAGGAAGCAGCAACCTGATCCCACAACGTCAACGCGCGGCCATGTCACCAGTTCAACGCCCGCAGTGAACTAATCCAACCGATCGAGATTTTCCGTATTCGTGGGTTATTGCTTTTTGATACCCGTTGTTGAATACCATAGAATGACGACCATATTCACAAAGTGTTATCTTTTACTGTACCTAAATCCTAATTTTGTGGAATATCACACCAAGTAGACAGCGGCAAAACACAGTGACCGCATTCACAGACAGTTACCTGGCACTGTACCTACATCCGAATGCAGGGGAATATCACTCAACTTACAGCACTACACGGTGACCACATTCATCAAATGTTATCGTAGGTTGCGGAGGGCGACCGAAAAGCCTGCAGTCCCCGCAGTGTAGGACCACTAGACGGTGGCGGGCAGCCATGCCCAATGAATTAGGTACAGAAGCGACGTGACGTGTTGACGTGAGGAGACGCCCAATTATCCTAAAAATGATGAACAAGTTTTTTTTTTCAAATGTCGTTCAATCGACTTCAATCAACACGTGGCAGGTAACCTAATAAAAGTTGGAGAACGACTGTTATGCATAACTCAACAGCATGCTCAGAAATGAAACATGGCAGTCATGCTTCAATCTGCTGAAACATGATATTCATATTTCGATTTGCTCTGCAATGTATCATGACATTTATCTCATGTTGGTTTCTTAGCCCTACGGGTGTCAACTAAGATGGCGGCATAACATTGTTGTTGTCAAACCAATTTAGTTTGAAAGAGTATACAACCTTCTTTATCGCAAAAAATTTGTAAACGACGTTAATTTCTCGTAGCAGTTCCGATTTTGTACGTGGCTTATCCTTCGTGAAAATGTTTCTTTTTGTTTACGTAGTGGAGCAAACATTTATTTTCTGTTATGATTCTGAAGTTATTTTGCACGATTGACAGCAGATCACGTTTATCTTCCTTGTAACCGCTGTTCGTCTGATTCTGGTAGTATATGGTCTCGCAGTTATCATTGGGTGAAGATTCGTATGCTTGCTTTTGTTTCGATCGATAACTACAAATTTCGAGGTATATTGTTTTGTAGTTAGGTTAGGTTAGGTTGGACCCATTGTTTACCTAGATTTGTTTGCAGGTACGGAGTTCAGCATTTTATCACTTGTAAGGAAATCACACAAATATAAAAGTTCAAACTAATTTTATTGAAAATCCTTGTAATAATTCTTCAATGCAGTGTAACATACAGAAATTTAAAATACAGAGGGGACTTCCAAATGCAAACTGAAATTAAAGAACGCCGTGCTTGATGAAATTAAAATCTGTGCTCAAGACACATTTGCAACATTGTTGAACGATTAGAAAATTTATATTAATTTCTTCGGTTATAGCTGCGCAAGATTTGAACGAGACAACATTTCCCATGCTCATCACATTCAACTGAACGCTCTACACAGCAGCAGTAGGCAGTCGAGCTGACGCCTGTCTAAACTGAAGGGTAGCGACCGCAAGCGGGATGGAGACGGATGTAAATTTCAAAATTTATCCGGTGAAGTTACCAATAAATCGGATGAAATTATATGAGTGTTATAATAGGTCTTGATTTCAGGTTCATGCTAATTGTCAATTTTCATGGTAGAATCAGATATTTCTATTCCTAACCATTTAAATTATATCCGCTGACTCTATTTAGCAGTGGCATGATCGACAGCCGTTCAGAAGTATAATGGTGACAAATGGTGCGATGATACAATAGTGCAAGTAAATGAAAGAATGATCGGTCCAACTCGGCTTTATTAGCAAGATGAGGATAATGCATAAGATGGCGCATAGGCTGGCAATAACGCCGAGATTATATAACGCGTCAGAAAAGCCTTGAATATTTAGTCAGAGCAAAAAGATGAGGTTGTATGCACTACAATAACGAAATACCCTTAGTATACATTAAATTCAAGTGACTATTACATTAAATTGCACTCAAGTTGCCCTAGATAATACCGTTACTAAGAAGTGGTAGTAGTAGTAGTTGGGTGGTTTGCTAGCGCTTCTGCTATCAAGCTATTTCACACCGGAGGTCAAATATTAATATCGCCAGCAAG
Source organism: Hyalella azteca (assembly GCF_000764305.2). Lineage (NCBI taxonomy): Eukaryota > Metazoa > Arthropoda > Malacostraca > Amphipoda > Hyalellidae > Hyalella > Hyalella azteca. The sequence continues at coordinate 6,447 of NW_025946815.1, read as the reverse complement.
GTGGACGGTCTCCATCATTGGAAGCTTTTTATATTATATTTTTATATTATTCATCGCCCACAAGGGGCGGGAGTTCTCAAGGGCCCAACCCACTGAGGCTGGCTCGAAAGATGCAGCGTTAGCATCTCAAGGAGACGAAGTGAGAAGGAGGGATAGATGAGGAAGGGACAGGTGAACAGCAACAGGAACGGAGACACTCGAAAATGGGGGTCGCTCGCATGAGTCATCGGCCACCAAAAAGAAAAACGAAGAATCCTGCCTGCATAATAACTTTACAACTGAGACCCGCAGTCAGACACCACGAGTACTGTGGTGAGGTGCTCAGGAACAATGCTCCTAAATAACGCAAAATCACACAGAACTTGTGACGAGCACCGACATACTTAACTGTCCCCCTGAGGAGTACCGCAGGTAAGACATAATTAGTCACTTCCATATCAATCACGCCTTCATAAAGAACCTGATATTTCTTTGCCGTTCTCCTCTATAGCAACTATAAATATAAGCCTAAATTTCTTGTTCTCCGTTAAATTAAAATGGAACAAAATTTCTTATACATTCTGGATGCCCGAACGTTTAAAAACGCTCAAGCGATGCGCGAGCCTTGAACGCTTGTTCAGTGAGGGCGCGCATTAATTGTGCTTAGTTAGCAGCGCTGAGGACATTTACCAGCTTCTTTAATCACCATTCTGGTATCTGCAGGTTTCTCGAAAAACATCAGAGACAAACGAATTCACCTCAACTTGCTCATGAATATCAAAATGAAGGGTAATGTTATGAATTTTAGTTTTTAGGAATTCTGTAGCAGATGTTCTGGCAATATCAACCCAATTATTAGTAGGACCTGTCTTACGGTTTGGTCATTTGTTGATCCTTACTAAAGCCAGCCGCTTGTGTTCTTGATCTTGGTAAGCGTCTAGTTCTCTAATTTGTGATAATATAACTGTGAGAATATTTTTAGAATTATTATTGCACCTATCTGGTTATTAATGTTTACCTAATTTAATGAAATGCGTGTTTATTTCTGGGAGAACTTCCCTCTATTCTGCTGTTCTACTAAGTAAACTTGGAACCTGGGCCAACCCCAAATAACACTAACAACCCATCGGAAGTTACCGTAAACGAATCAAAGAAACCCATCTGTTCGAACCTGAACCACTAGAACATTACAGGTAACGTGCAATTTAGTCCGAATTATGAAGTTAATTTAGGGACCTTATTACTGCCGTAGCCTCGCGCAGTTCAATATTGTGTTATCTCTTTATCTGAACAACGATATATATTAACGAACAAAATATTAACGTTGTCGTTGTATTGTTGATATTCGTTGTATACAACGAATATCACAAGCGAATCTCAAGAATAATCTGCGCTTCTAACAACAGCGATTTTCAAATTTGCAGAATTCAGTAAACGTGAACTCGGAGTACTGCCAATAGAATACGCCCCTGATTTGTCAAAGAATTTGGTTTTTAGCGCATTTTATCATTAATGTAAAAAAATATAACTCAGCACTCACTGCAGTGAGTGACAGAGAGCGCATTTTCTCGTCGACGAAAACTTGAGGTCATGGACAGACAGACAGACAGACGGGCAGACGGACATGGCGAGCACAATAGTGCATTTTTCCCATAAATGAGAAAATGCGCCAAAAAGGCGCTATTGTGCTCGTCAGGTCAGTCTGTCTGTCCGTCTGTTTGTCCGTCTGCCCGTGACTTCACGTTATCGTCGACGAGAAAATGCGCTCTCGGTCACTCACTGCAGTGAGTACGGAGTTATATTTTTTCTGGGATCCGAAAGAGCGATTTAAAGGTGGAAAATATATATATTTTATAGAATATTTTTGTATAGAATATTTTTAGATAGTATAGATATAGATAGTATAGAATATTTTTGGGATTGGTGGAGCTAGCAAGGTTTCTGGTCAATGGACGTACTACGTTTATAGTTTGTTCCGTCACAGCGTTGGTTCAGTTGGAGCAGAATGATGACATCAAGTTAAGCTAATAGATCAGAAGGGTGAGTAGCGCGAAAAATTAACAAAAATTGCTTCTAGATCAGATAGGTATAAATATGGTTCATACCTATTTTCACCACAGTTCACAATACTAACTAACTAAACTTTCATCACATTAATATTTTACCTGTACTAGCGTCAACACAGTTTCGTCATTTTCCCTATTATTACGGGCTCACTAAAGCTGTTATTATAGCCCAATTCCAATAAAGAAATGTCGCAATCCAGTCAAACACCAATATGGGCAACGATGTCGCTTAGTGTGGGTTGTTGCAGAACGCGGGAGATTCGACCATTCCAAGAATCAAGAGTCGATTTGCCCAAAAGTATTTTTATAGATACGCGGCAATCTATCGACTATGGGTTCATCGCTGCAGATCGAAGTAAATGATTGTGGGCATTTATATTGAAACGTTAAATCAGCGTTGATTTAAATTTGAAATACAAAAAAAATTTGTGTCAAATCAGCGTCGAAATGTGACCAACACTAGAAAAGACCTATTTAAATTAACTTTGTTTTAGCGTTGAAAGTTTAGCTTTTACCAACGTTGAACTAATGTTATCACACCAACATTGAATGATATGCATATATACAAGTGTACGAATAATGATTAAAGAATGCAAAACAATTTTCAAAGAGTGGAACAATTCTTTATAGCTTTGTTTTATTTCTCAAGCACACGACGTATAGTGGTCAATGTGGCTAGGCCATCGCGCGGTCTGCAGCGGTCCCGGGTTTGAATCCAGCTAGGGTCGAATCGTTCTTCCAGCGGAAAATTAAAGGAAAGTGAATAGATAGGGTTGCAATTAGTATATCTATATCTAATTAAATTTAACTGATTGTAATAAGATGCTCATTTAATGCAACTATCGCGATAAAATATGTATAATGAGTTCCGGTTGCAACGTTGAACTGCAACGTCAGTACAACGTTTCAAGAATAACGTTGCTTCATTTTCCACTCTAAACCTTTTTTTAACGCGATCCCAACATCGTAATAAGTAGTTGTTTCAACGTCGATTCAACCGCAAATGCCTGCTGGTTAAGATTCAGCATTTATTGAAACAGATTAGGAATCGATCACGGAAAATTCTGGATTGCTTCCTGCGCATTAGGCATCGACTACTTTAGATTCGACTTCGTTCGATGCAGATTATTTGACTCAATAAATTATCGTGTGCAGAAACTTCAAAGATCTTCGCAGAATCGGCATAGAAAGCTTCTCTATAATCGGTATTGCGCCCTGCGACATTGCCCTCCACGTTGCCCACTGTAAATGAGTGAATTCGTCCTAGTCGATCGAGTACGAATCTGCATTAATATTCTTGATCGAACCACATCAATCTTCGTCGATCGATCAAGACCTGTTTAATTGGGAATGGCCCCATGAAATCTGATATTGCTATACTGTTGAACGAGTCGTAACATCACTTTATACTGGCCATGGCTGAACTATTACACCAACCACCTCTTTAGGATTAGTAACTGCATTGCTTAATTGGCCACGACCACACTAGTTACTTTTGATTGGTAGACCATCGCACCAGCCATTCCTTGACCACTGCGCTAGTCATCACTGCAGCGCACAAACATACCAAGGTTTTTCTGTGCATGGCTTGTCCACAAGAGCAGGCATGGAGCTAGAATTGTAGTACAGGAGAAATGCACAGTCGGAGTCTTCATTGGGTGTGCCGACTGCCCAAGGCGATGCTCCAGTCAAGCCGGACATGACCTGGCCGGTGCTCCAAGTCCACACGAGGTTGTAGCGGCGAACCCCAACGTAATAGGCACCAGTAACAGCGCCAGCTGTTATGGAAGAAGCGGAGTGTCACGATAGTTAGGACGATTTTCGCAATTAAACTGAAACAGCTACAGTTTGATCTGATAAAGCAGCGTTGATTATATTACTCCAGTCAGATGGATGAGATAAGACAAGAAAACTCTGGATTAAAGGTTTAATTCTTGTAAAAAGTGTCAGATACAAAAAGGTGTTGAGATATATTCCTGCGCTCTTGCGAATTAGCTTTCTTTAAAAAACATAAAAATACATATTCCCATACATGGTAGGTAAGATTTTTGCTTGACGGAGGCAGCAAGCTTCTGGAAGTTGTCGGCGTAGAGAGAGACGAGCTGGGAGCCTCCAGGGCACGCGGCCTGGGCGACGTCGTACGTCGCTGCGGTTTCGACCACAACCACACAACCGACGTCCTCCACCCAGTCGAAGGTGGCCGGGCAGGGTGGGGCTGTGGGTTGATGTGGATCAATCTTCATCATTACTCTTTCATGTCTCAAGAAGTGGTACTGGACTCGACGAATCTAAACTTAAAACTACTCGGCGAGATTTTTCTCCTACAACTAGTAGTTTTCCGAGTAGAATACCAATGGTGTTCACCTTCCTTGGCGTTTAGTTCGTCACAAGTCCAGCAACGACTTCTTGAATTAACTTTATAGCTTTTCTTTATAGAGTTGTTTTCCATCGGTCGGTATTTCGATTTAATTTCTGTGAATTTAGTTGTAAAATTTTCTAAATTTCTTCTGAACTCTGCAGAAACTGACAAGAGTGGAACTTCAATAATAACGAGACAACGTAGTTTACTGTTCCATACTTCTATTAGTTCTACCCTAAATTCTGAAACATAAGGAAAAATGAGCGCGTTGTGATTTTTTTCTTCTAGCTCAATTAAGAACTCTTAACTATTTTTGATAGTATGGCTTAAGGTACAGTATGTGACGTTCCATTGCACACACAAAAGGTCGTTGGCCTGGAGACTCGCCGTCCGAACGCTGGTCGCAAGGTGCGAGCTCATCGATTTGTCGTCATAGTGACGACGCACAACTGACGAGTTCACCTCGATATGTTGCAATGTATTTAAAAGAACAATGAATGAATCGAATCGTTATTTTCTGTAATAAATTCAGCAAGAATGTTGTTTTCTCACCGTTACGTTGAATATTCCTCGTAAATGATATAAAGTTATATATTTGCTTCTAAGCTTAAAACTTATTTGGTTATTCGCTAAGAAATACCCAATTTTTTCGTTGGATGTTATGTACAGCAACGCTCGGAAAAAGTAAGAGTCCATAAAAATGTTCTCGAGCGTCCAAGAGCTTATCGCCGGGAACACCTGCCAGCCAGTCGTTCACGATTAAAGCGGGTGAAAATCGTTCTCGACAATTAGAATATTTCTTTGTGTTTCCAGTTACAGAGATTCCCGCGCATAATAGCGGGCACCAAACCGTTTGTCGGTCGCTGATTGTCCCGAAATATTTTTAAGTCTATTGAGCCCGTAGATGCTCAATAAACTGCACTAAAAATGCCGACGAAAAGCTATAAATTTTGACCGTGGCAGACACGACACGACACGCCAGCTTTAGTGCTCCATGTTTGAACTTTGCTCGTTACTGATTGGAATTACACTAAGGAGTGACAAACCTAAAAAATTAAATAATTGAATATCTGGCTGTTAAGCAAAGGCTCTTGTGCTTATTTTGCGTATATAATGTAAACATCACACTTACTTATAATATTAACTTCACACATGTCGATACATATTTTTACCTTCGCACGGTCAATGGAATATGAATAGAAATTTCAACGTTTTTCTAGGCATGAAATATTGTAATTATAATACCGTGAACAACTTACCTACAGGTTTACACTGAGGACAAGTTTCCCGAACGTAGCAGTTGTAGTCCCTGGAACCCGGATAAGTTCGGTTGAACAAGGCCGGGTACGTCGAGTTCAGCAGCAGGCACCACTGCCCGCTGGTGCTGTGCACGCACAGAGTTGGGTAGGAGATGCCGTCCAGAGCAGCCCGGAGTGCGCAGAGGACGTCGTTCACGCCAGAGTAGTTCTTCGATGCCACGCCAAGTGCGAGGAGCGTCTCCACCGGCACAGGGGCCGAGATGTACTTACTAGAACTGCCCTGAGTTTCCTTCACCACGACAAGCAGGATAACCACTAGCAGTTCAGCGGTTTTCTTGATCACATTTTCCATTTTTAATGAAATTTTTCCCATCATTTAAAAAAAGAATATCTGAATAGTGATAAGACGAGCCTGAAAGTAAAATATGTATTTAAAATATCGAAAAATTTGAATATCATACGTTATTTAGTATGTCTCTAGTACGCACATATGAATTCAAAAATTCAAATGAATCGAAAAATGTCAACCTCATCTTCAAATGTCAACGAAGTTAGGAGCGTGTTATTATTGAGGGTACCCACTGAACTCCAGCTCCTCTGTTTGTTGGTCTATCGTACCCGCTACGAAGGTTCCATCAGAACTGTGTACTGTGTAGTCAGAGCAGTCTACTCGCACTCACTACGAAGGTTCTATCAGAACTGTGTAGTCAGAGCAGTCTACTCGTACTCACTACGAAGGTTCCATCAGAACTGTGTAGTCAGAGCAGTCTACTCGTACTCACTA
>NW_025946814.1:0-793 GCF_000764305.2 Hyalella azteca | reverse complement strand
AGTTACTCCACGTTAACACATAAGAGGGTGAAATTATCCCTTCATGTTACTGTTATATTTTATAATTTGCTTTTAGAAAAACCGTCATTGTATACTTTGATGGATTATTTCAAGAAGTTAAATTTTAGATCGTGAGTACGTCACAAAATTCTTCACATTTTTCCCAATCAGACTTTCCAAATAATATGCATTTAATAATTACTTTTTAAAGACAACACTTCTAAAGAGTACAGTGTCCCCGATGTTACACATCTAAAATGAATTTCTAATTTTATTTTTCCGTATATTAAAAATTTAATGTTTAAATTTTATAATCTATGAAAAAATTTAAATTTTTAAAATTATTTACTGTGTCAATTGATTCATGCATTGTCTCTGACTTTACGCAAGTGTGCAAAATTTCAGATCGATTGGAGAGGTAGAAGTGTGTTAAATATCAATTATAAGATTTGATAGCAGACAGACGAACAAACAAACAAACAACAAGAAGTGAAGTTAAAGAGAGGTGTTGTAATAACTAAAAATTTGATCTGAATCACATTTAACTCAATAATTATTTCACTATTTTCTTCAGAAGTATGTTCAGAAACTTCGGAAAAATTCGAAACTTTTTCCATTTATATGTAAGGATATATTAATTAGGAACGTTTTTTCACAAACAAATAATTAAATATATATGACTTTTTCATATATCTTCTGCTAACCTAAGTTCACAACAGCGTTACAAACCTGAAAGCCGCTCTGTAATTGGTCTGGAATTATAGACTTGTTGTTGCGAGTTAAATTCTTGCAG
>NW_025946813.1:0-24133 GCF_000764305.2 Hyalella azteca | reverse complement strand
TATAATGGGTTGGTTTGGTAACGTGCTGGACTAGGAAGGAGTCTCTTACTGACTCCATGAACAAGGATGCTGGGTGATTCTCTTCCCTTGGAGAGGATCCATCTATCCAGTCTAGCTCTGGATGATTAAAATCGCCAACGATCAACGTGTGTGACCTACGGAAAGTCATGCTCGGTAAAAGACTGTTTAGTACTTTATCGTTATCAGAAGAACTGTTTGGTGATTTATACACGACGCCTATGAGGAGGCTATCTTTGCCTTTTGGAGTAACTTCGCACCACACGGATTCTCTAGCTGATTGATGTTCTGCAGATAACTTGACTTGCTGGGCCCCATAAGAGGTTCTAACCCACAAAGCTACACCTCTACTGCACTGCTCTTCATTTAAGTTATGAAAACAATCAAAACCTGGCAACTGAAATTCAACAGGTAAAATTTTCCCCCCGTGATTTTTAGGGAGTGTTTCTGTAATACAAATAATGTCTATACGCTCGTTTTCAATCACACTCAATAGTTCTTTTCTTTTGTTCAAAACGGAATCCGAGTTCGTGTAAAAACATTTTGCAGTTTTTTCTGCACTTTCACTCTGATTCATGCGTTTATTTCTTACATTATTTACAGGCCTGGTTCTATGGACATGACTTCTTACTTGTCTTCCAGCTCCGCTGACTGACCGTGTGCGGTCGGTGTTGTCTTGACATCGTGAAATTGGTTGACCCGAGTCTCCATGCTTTACCGCCTGAGTCTCTCCTGCCATTTCTTGCGAAAAATTTCTCTCTCTAAAGGGGTAGCATCCTTCTTAATAAAGATTGAATTAAACTCTGTGAATTCACTTAGTTTTCTCGCAGCCTTAAGCACATGTCCGACCTGGGCTGTATCCTGCACAGCTACCAGCAGCGGTCTACAGGCGGTAGCGTCTTTCGATCGCAGCCTCTTGCAAGCCGTTATATTCACAACGACGTTAAGTGCCTTGGCACAGCAATCAGTAATAAACTCAGCATCCGGAGCATTGCTTTCGGGAACGTTAAACCAAACAAGATTAAGTTTTCTTCTCTCTATCCAGCAGTTCACGAGTGCTCTCGTTGGCGAGATCAGAGATGACATCTTTGCGGCCTTTACCTTCTGAGTTATCGTTTTTTTCTGTTGTGTGCAGATTAGCTTTCATTTCCACCAGCTCGTTTCGTAACGAGTGTAATTCGTTACGCAACAAGCTCAGTTCTTTCTTGTGGTTCTCTTCCATTTCGGCACTCTTTCTCAATTCCTGTTTGATGGTTTCTTCCATTTCGGCCTTAAAGACAGAAAACATAGAAGAGCATCTCTTCCACCATTTTTTCGCTTTTTACAGCGCTAAGTGCAGGTTGTTGGCAGTCCTGGCAATACCAGTGTACTGCCTTGTTCTTGCGAATAACCACGCAGTCTGTCTTGCTCAACTTTGCACAAATGTTGCAGACGATATCCCCGCAACGATCACAGGCCACTGTAGCGTCATTGACGTTAATCGAAACCAGCTTGCAAAATTTACAAATTTCATCTCGCTCATTTTGCGATTTGATCTAATTTTCTAATCTCACTTTAGAATCATTGGAGACATTTCTACAAAAATTCATATTATTGTCGGCTTTTTAAATCTTCCGTTGCACACTGTCGAGATTTACATAATGCATTTATTAAATTGATCGAGCATTATAGTAAATCAAACCATCACAGGTCGCAGGCATTGTACTGCGTTCAATTTGCGATTTTGTTTATCGCTTTCTTACTTGCAGTTGTCGGTGTAAAGCCAGCTGCTCATGGCGGCGCTCAGATGATTTCACGAGTACTTACCAGAGTCGTGTTACTGAGACTGCTTCAGTGGGAGTCGAAATTTTCAATTAAAATTGAAAAACTGAATGCATGGGATTTTAGAATTGAGGACTTATATGTATGCTTAGTGTGTTTTTTCACTTTTTGTGACTTGGCAACTTCGAGAACTATTATTAAATTTTAAAATTATGTTAAAAAAATATTGCCTTACCGAATTATACTCGCAAAAATAAAATCATTTATTTCTCGATGTGAAATTTTTATAATATTCTTCTTATCAATATTGTATTTTAAATAAGCGGATATCTGCCATTTTCGCTTTATACAACCAAAAAATTATGGTACTTTACTTAGAATTCAACGGGTTATCTTCGCATCATTGATCCAAAATGCGATGCACCATGTGATAAAACTGGAAAGAAAATGGCTTTGGTTCCATATCATTAACAAATCCAGCTTCTGCTTGCTCAACAGAAATGTGTTGCATATCTTGCACCACAGAAATGTGCAGCATATCTTGCACCACAGAAATGTTTAGCATATCTTGCACCACAGAAATGTGCAGCATATCTTGCACCAAAGAAATGTACAGCATATCTTGCACCACAGAAATGTGTTGCATATCTTGCACCANCCAAATAAATGTGCAGCATATCTTGCACCTCAGGAATGTGCTGCATATCTTGCACCACAGAAATGGGCAGCATATCTTGCACCAAATAAATGTGCAGCATATTTTGCAACACAGAAATGTGCAGAATATCTTGACTCAAAATCGGCACAGTTTTCCTCGTCGCTCGAATCCTGACAATCGTTAACATATTTACAAGCAATGATTATAAATTGTAAACGTTAACTTTCACTGCCACACCAAGAGAATAACTATGATTTGATTAAAATATTCGTATGCAACCATTGTCTTGGTGGTTATACAATTTGCATCGGATGGATTATATACAGTTCCTTTAAATTTTTTTATTTCCTTCCATAGTTTCAAATCAATATACTGCATTAAATACGGGGACAAAAAACAGTAAAGTGAGACTTACGAAGGGTGCAGTTAAGCTCGTCACTGCCATCACGGCAGTCGTCGACGCCGTCGCACGTGAGGCCCGTGGCAATGCAACGTCTGTTGGCGCATCGGAACTCGTCCTCCCCGCACGGGACTGATATTTAAATTGGCTGATGATCATCAAGAAAATCCAACATAAAATATTCCCTCAAATTTCTCGTAAGGGTTATTCGGATATCATTTCTCCTTTAGAGTCTATTGAAATATAATACCACTGAACAATTTGCAAATGTTACCATTTTATTTATATAAAAAAACTATTTTTTAGGAAAAGGTTAATCATTGGACTCAAGTGCAATATAACTGTCCGCTTTCGCACTAGCGTACTTATAAATTATATTGTCGCGACCGAAAACCGTAGCAGGTAAGCCACGGCACCTCAACTCAAGACAAATTCCTTATCAAAACCTCTCAATAAAATGCCACTAACCATCGGGGTAGTTGCAGTTGCGCTCATCACTGCCGTCTCCACAGTCATCGTCAATGTCACAGACGTACCATTTCCTGATGCACTTTCTGTTTTCGCACTCAAACTCACTTATTTTGCAGTTTTGGCCAGCTGTCGGATAATGAGTTTTTCAATGATTTACAAGCTTCGCTACTCTTATTGTTCATTAATTCCATTTTAAAACTCCCTAAGTTAGTTATAGAGTTAGTAATATGGGAAGTAAGAGAGAAAGGTAGGTTTGAGCATTGGAATAACATAAAAAGTTCAAACTTTTTAAACATTTAATTGTATTAAAAGGTGTCGAAAATAGTATAGTTTTAAGGTTGTCGTTAAATGCTAACTTTAAGCTTTCATAGAGTTCGATTAATAACCTAAGCTAAAACTAGACTTAAAACTATAATTTTCGTTCTATAATACATTTCAGTACTAAGTTACATTTAAACTACATTATCTGCCTGGCACCACCTTTGCGATTTTGAGGTATTAGAAGCTTGCGGTTTCGGGATTGCCTTTGAATGGAACCAAACTTCATTTACGTTTACAGTCTTCTCTAGCACCTCATCCTGTGACCAGTTCCTCCTGCGGCCGTCGATTTGTTATCAGTATCCCAGGACGCTATGACCGCAGTTACGGTACTGCTTCATCGTCGCACGTGATGGGAGTCATGAGGTGCTTACTTCTCCACGTCCGCATGTTCTCCTGCATGAGCCCCAGTTGGACCACTTACCTGCTTCAGCTGACTGCACCAATAATAACGGTTTCAGCGTTAGTAGGCCGTAGGCCTGTCGCCGATTCTTAACATCGCAGAACATCCACAGCTTCTTGCGATCTCGAGCTCGCAGCTCACTGCTTCAATTTTGCTTTGCTTATCCGCCCGGCCTCCTTGCCGATTCTCACCAGAAACTGGCGCACAGAGCTGGGATCGAACCCGCGCCTCTCTGCGCCAATCTTGGTACTCTGAACTTTAACCACTGGGCCACCCGGCCCAGCTTCAGTCTTTTATGAAACGTAAGTCCTCAGTACCACTTAGTCGTGCGGGTGTGTGCCAGACAGTTTCTGAGATTGACATAGCCAAACTCTGACCTCAAAGTAAAATAAAGGTTGCCATATTTAATTTAAATATTTATATAATAGATATTTAATTTTAATAGATAACAGAATAAATTTAATATATTGCATGCTGGCATGCTATATCTTTGTTAATTGATAGATGGGCTGTGCCCTTCGTATTACCAAATGATAATTGACCTAAAACTATATTATTAGTTCAAAATTGATGAATTGATAAATTGATGGATATAGTTAGTATATATAGAGAAATTAAACAGATTATAAATTTTATAAATATAATAGATCTATATACTAATATTGTTACCATTATGGATATTTATGATTTTAAATTCATTTGTATATTTTTTGTGGCAGCACTGAACGAAACTGCTGGGGGCTAATAGCTGCAGATCTGGCACGTCACGCTTTGGTTGGGAACTTCCCTGACCACTATCCGTTCTGGCAGCCCGGCCAAGCTTCATACGCCTGTGCAATAATATACGTTGCAGTTCACTGACATAATAAATGAAAGATAAATATAGGGAACATAACTTTGTTTCATTGTCATCTCTAGCCCCCATGTGCTTAGTTTTCGTTAAAAGGTAAAAATTTTAACTACCTTCAAAGTTAAAAATGGGTTTGAAAAGATAGTTCGTTATAAGATTACTTTGGATAAATAATTTAATTGATAACATAAAAGACTATTTGATAACTGGATTATCAGATGTCTGGGATTTGTTATAACTATTTCGGGAATTGACGTATTTACTTGCTATTTAAACAGCTTTTACGTGTTACCTGCCCAACCTGTTAACTTGTTAACATAATCCTAACCGAGCTTTGTATTTCTTGCTGATCAGCAGTATAAAAGCATCGTGTATGCGCCTGTTGATCAGCAGTATCGAAGCATCGTGTATATGCTAACTAAGCCACCTCGGATAAGTTCGTTTCAGAATAGTAGGTACTCGTGAAATTAATTAATATAGATAGTTCCTCGCTGAAAAAGTTGAATTCTACGACAGAATCCCAAGAAAATGTATAATAGAGTATCATAAGACTGACACCAGTGTTATAGTTTGCTAATAATATGACGTTGAAAAAATCTAATTAAAAATAATTATTTTCGCGCGTTAGATGCAATCGTTTCGTAATAGTACGGTGAGTTAAAATGATGAAGTTATTCCGCCATTTATTTTAATCGGATTGGACCGCTGCCTAAGTTCAACGTTACTAATTACTTTTCGTGTTTTTCAAAACGTTGTAAAATGAATTCATAATAAGCATAGGCAGAAAGACAATGAATCGTTGCTCTAAACTTACGTAGAATACACTCGAGTTCATCGCTGCCATCGAGACAGTCGTCGTCGTCGTCGCACCGGAAGAGACCGAGAATGCAGCGGCCGTTGGCGCACACGAACTGGCCGTTATTGCACGGCGCTGTGCACGAAAACTCGGTGATGAATTAGGTTCGTAATTTCACTGCCCATCCTTCATAAAAATTTGAAAAACTGTAAATAATCCGTTTAATTAAAGGCAATACAATTTCCTTCCGTTTCATCAGGTGCAAATCAAAATTGTCTGCATAAAAATGGGGAAATACAACATTATTGACTCCCTGAGAACATACCGGTAGTCTCCCGGCAATGTGAATTGCAGTAAAATTTTCGGGAACACGGTTTTGTGTGGCATCTCGTGAACGTAGTAAGTAAATGAGGGAAAAGCACGAGCTCAGTTTGCCTAAATTCAACGAATTTTGTGAGATCTGAGATAAATTTCATGCTGAATTATTGCAATGACATAAAAATCTCACCGGTGCTATCGGTAGGATTAGCACTTGCGACCGTGCAGAGCAGAACTGCCATCAGGAGCTGCGGCCACCAGCCGAAACGACAAAACTTGAGCGGATATGAAAATCATAAGTTAACCATGCATGGACTCTTTTATAGGCAAAAAGAATATTTCTAAACGAAAAATAAAAATTGCTTTTAGGAAGAATCTTAGTTTTTGAGCGGCGAACAAGCACTGAAACTGATTTTCCAGTAATTATAAATAATAAACAAAATTGGTTGAAAAACCAAAAAAAATACGATGCCAGGTCAGTGGACTGAATCACATAGCCATATTTAACGCTGGTGGTACAGGTAAATAACAAGAAGAATAAATTGCTCAAAAATTCAATTGCTCGCGATTTTCAAAATTCTTGTTTTCACAATTAAAAACCAAAAATGAGCTACCTGGCAAAAATAATAGCACTTAGAAACAGTAATTGCAGCTGATGTCAGAAAATCAACAAACGTTGAAGACTTACATTCATCGCGGTGCCGTTGATTCTACGTTGTTCTTTACGAACTCGTTCAATTCAACCGACTTTGAGGCTGTTTGTTCAGTGCGTTTGTACGGCTGGGAATGGCAGTAACAAGCAGTGATGACGTGAATGTTGCTCTGGAATCATAAGTCGAAAAATGGAAACAAATTATTTCAGTGAAAAACATTGCGATTGTTGCAACATGAATATTCGTAAACAACCAAAATAACTTTTTTTGCTTGATATGTACTGCACCTTATTGATAGGTCTATTCTAACAAATAAAATTTAATTTTTTTCGCATTTCTTAATTTAACTTATTTTTGAATGGTCTCCAGGTAGGAAAATATATCTTTAACTTTGATACAATTATGAAAGCCTCCCGCCAAAAATCAATTCCAAGTAAACAGTCACCGGTATAACTTGGTATACAAATAAATCGTGTATTTATTTGTCCATGGATTGAATCTTTAATGAATGATATGCATAAATCGAAAAATAAAAAAATGCTCATTAGTCATTTGTGAACTTGCTTAGATTGTTTCACCTTAACATGATTTAATTTTTATCGTTTGCGTCGAAAACCTGTGTTAATAGATATTATTTAAATATAATTACAACAGAGCCTCAATTTTCCACAAAATTTAAAAAAAATCAAGGGATTCCTCTGAAACTTTCAACGATATTCTTCAAAATCTTTCTGTTCCAACTCAAAACCTTTCGTTTGTTGTTCATAGAGCCTAATTGCCATGTTAAATATTGCCATAAATATCCGAAAATTCAAATACAAATAATGATATAATGAAGTTTTACTTCACTCGCTTTTCTACCTTGGCTGCAGTGAAGAAGACCGAAAAGCAAATGATCGCTCCTGGCTTGTGTCCTGCCTGATATTTCATGTGCTGCAGACGCAGCTTCCTAAACTGATAATTGCTGCTGGTTATAATTGCCTGAGTTACCCCAGAGTTTTGTATAACAAAAAGGTCGATGTTCTCGCACTATCTTAACCTTAACTAGGCACCTCTGATATCTACAGTTATGAGAGGAGTTAAACTGAATGCAGGCCGCTAAAAATTTTATGCGTCTCCAACGCCTTGACAAGAACAGCATCGTGAACAATATTATTCATTTGTTCCTATCCCAGTTTCAAACTTTGAAACATCATTGATTATTGGCTAATTTCAGGTTGAAATGTTGAACATCCAAAATTAAACGTCATATCAATGTCGAAATTTTACCAACACTAGAAGGGACGTAAAACAACCTCATTTCAACATTGAAATAATGCCGTTTTGGTACGTTGAATGTTTATTTATTTTTAAACGTTGAATCAATGTAGATTTCAGGTTGAAATGCTGAACAACCAAAATTAAACGTCAAATCAACGTCGAAATCTGACCAAAATTCGAAGGGACGTATAACAACCTTATTTCAACGTTGAATTAACGTCGATATTGGTACGTTGAATACTTATTTATTTTTAAACTTGTAATCAATGTTGATTTCAGGTTGAAATGCTGAGCAACCAAAATTAAACGTCCGATCAACGTCGAAATCTGACCAAAACTAGAAAGGACGTAAAACAACCTTATTTCAACGTTGAAAAATGGTCGATATCGGTACGTTAAATGATTAGCTATTTACCAGCATGGAACTACTGTTATCACACGAACATTGAATGAAATACATATATAAAAGTGTACGATTAATGACCATAAAATGCATTTCAATTTTTAAGGAGCCGAACAATTCTTTAGCTTATATCTATTGCTCATGCACGCGAGCTACCGTGGTCAAAGTTGCTAAGGCGTCGCGTGGTCTCCAGCAATCCCGGGTTCGAATCCTGCTACGGACGAAAAAAGTTGGCTCATCAACGTCGATTCAAACAGAGAATTTGACGTTGCAGCAATGTTGTATTGGCAACATTGATTCAACGTTGCATTGTAACGTCAGTACTTCGTTTCATGAAAGATTTTGCTCTTGCTTACATTCTAAACCTCCTTTCGCCCCGGCCTCAATTTCGTAATAGGTAGTTGTTTCAACCACCGAATGCCTGCTGGGGAATGGGTTGATATTGAGAACAATAATATTGAGAAAACAATAGAAATTCGTTCTTTGTAAACAATATATTAAATTTAATGAAAAAACATGACTGATTTAGTATTAGGCGGTAATAAAGCATAGGTGTGTCTGAGGGTTGTTCTTACAGAAATTCATTAATTAAGCGTCACTAAGAAAACGAAACATTTTTGTAGCTCTGCGTGCGATGGATTTCCAAAGTTTGGGCCAAAAAATGAATTCAACCTAGAATGAAATGTCGTATATTATATCATATTGTTAGGAAAAAACTTCTTTACATTATTGCCTTTTTGAAAGAATTCGTGTGACGTATTGTTTTAAATGTTTTCCAAAAGCCAAAGCTTTACAAGCATCGTTTCAAATCTGTTTAAATTGAACTTTATCAAAATCTCTAGAGAATTTTTTCCGTTATCATTATTTCATTAGTAATATATCACTACTAAAATCAGAATTATTGTATTTAGAATACCTATTATATTACCTCAGCTGAGGCTCAGCTGTTTCGCCGGTCGAAATTTTCGAGAGAACTTTACAATACTCAACTCAACTCAGTTTTGAAGTTTTCCTCCGTTCAAAAGATCTAGTTCGTGCATTTTACAATGGCTGGTCAGAAAATAAAAAAGATAGTCGAAAAGCCCTCTTTTCAAATACGATTTCAAACGATTTTCAAATATTGCGTCGAAAAGTCTTTCAACATCAATCGAATATGCCATGCAGCCTGTCAAGTATTGTAAATATATAAGTTCGCCAAAATGTTGTTCGTTACAACTGAGCCAAAGATATGTCAGTCTATGGACTTCTATATCATATCAGCAATGCTCATTAGCAACTTCAACTTAGCTCATTAACAGCTTGAACTTAGCCCGTTAGAGTGACAGGTGACAAGCAAGGATAATGACCAACTCAAACTGAGAACATGAGTACATATATCACATGATAGAAAAATGACTTACGTATGTCTCGTGTATTTCACAAAGCTTTTTTTTTCTATAGTCTTGTCTTGCCACAAACACATGTAGTCAAATTCACGTTTTTCTCGTTTCATTGAATATATATTTTTAAATCATCAGGGAATATTAATTCGGGCGACAAACTAATATGATTTTTGGGCTAAAATGTAGATATTCAAGCAACCTGGGCCTATACTTTCAAAAAAGTTAAGAGATCGTAAGTTCATCAGCCAATCATTGACGGCCTTTCGAGCAAAATCCACCAATCATAGACAAGAAAATAGAGCGTAAGTACTTACGTTCACTTAGCGAGTTTTGAAAGTATGGCCCCTGGTATCGTAAAGTATGTAAGCATTCATTTTATATCTACAGGTTGTACAACTGAAGCTATGAATGAGATGAAGATAATTCAATTATAAAAACAATTAAACAATGAATGATAAAAGTCCAAAATTTTTAAGTTTTTGAAGATGTAAACATAATTTCTAAAGGTAAATCTATGAGTTAAAATTGAGAATCTTCACTATTGGATTTATTGCGGGAAAACCTTCACTTTTCCAGAAACAAATTTTGATTTCAACATTGTTTCATCATCAATTTGAGGCCTTTTTTCAACCTTTCCTAGTTCATTAGTGATACAATGACTTAACTTGCTCATCTGCTATTAAAGCTAACTTATTTTCAAAATTTTACGTTCGTTTGCCACGAAATTCTTTACAGTGAAATTTTAGTCCAGAGAGGTGAAACATCATAGTTTGCGTGACGAAAAAATCTATTTGGGTTGAACAATTTATCTATTCAACTTTATTTAAAGGTGTTGATTGGAAAAGTGAAGAGAGAAATAGGTCTCGCCTTGTTGATGATATAAGCCGAATTTCTTAATTTGTCAGAACATTTTCTATTATTACAAACTCCTACATCCATTAATTAAAAATATGTATTTCACAGACGAATAAAATGTTCAGTTATTTATTTTAATCATCCATAAGTCATTACGCGCTAGGAAATTATACATACTTCCACTTAGCTACGCAGTCATTAAGATACAAACAAATGGAAAGATTTTTCTTGCACTTAACAATTATATTTATAAAGGGCAGGGTGGCCCAGTGGTTACAGTTCAGAGTACCAGGATTGGCGCAGAGAGGCGCGGGTTCGATCCCAGCTCTGTGCGCCAGTTTCTGGTCAGAATCGGCGAGGAGGCCGGGCGGTTAAGCACAGCAGAATTGTGGCAGTGACTTGCGAGTTCGAGACCGCAAAACGCTGTGAAAGTTATGCGATGTTAAGAATCGGCAACAGGCTTAAGGCCTAATAAATGCTGAAAACGCTATTATTATTATTATTATTATTATATTATTAATATTATTATTACTATTATTGTTATTATTATTATTATTATTATTAATATAAACACTTTAATCCGGTATATGAATATTAATTTCAGAAAAATATTGCGACAATAACTTTAATTCCGTATAACGAGGACAGATTTAGCTGCGCCCCTGAATATTAATTTCCTATCTTTAATAGTTTTCCAGCGTTCAATACTCAACTCATCAAAATTTTCAACTCATCCAAATTTTCAAGTTTTTGCTTGATTCTGAAGGAAGAATAAAATTATATTAAATTGTTGAATCGGAAAGCATTGTTTTTGTTATATGAAAAATGTTTCTGACTTTAAGAAAAGTCAAAATCCGCGTTTGCTGAGAGCACTGTTGCGCGAAAGTCTTTGAACTTGAGGAACTAAATCTAGACAAACGTACGCCTGCAACCTCTTTTTCATCTCACAATAACATGAATGGTTATTAGATGGTGGTAGGTCAAGTTTAGGGGATTTAAGTGGAGGATGCATATCTACTAGGGAATTTGAGGGAGGTAAAGCCCTTCCCCACTCCATGAGTTCTGGAACAAGAGGCATCAGAGGTCGCCAGAAATCAGCAAAATGACTGAGGAGTCACTTGAGATTCTAGCCTGGAATTGCCGTAGCTTATATACTAAACTATCCTGTTTCAAGGTCAGGCTGTATTCTTTGAAACCTCATGTAGCTTGCCTGAGCGAAACCTGGCTGAAGGAGTCTCGAGAGCCATCTTTTGTAAACTATACAGCATTTTACAGGCACAGACAGGACAGACCTGGCGGAGGTCTGGCCATCCTTGTTAGAAACGATGTAAATTGCACTATTGCTCCTATGACAGCCTATGTGGGTGGGGAGCTGGAGGTACAGGCAGTTAGAATAAATGGACGCAACTCTAGTCTTACAATACTTAACATCTATAATCCAAATGCCCTAGTTTCCAGTGCTGAGTTTTGTTCATATTTTCAGCAGCTGACTCCTTCCTCTGTTGTGGTCGGGGACTTCAATGCCCACCACCACATGTGGGACTCAAGATCGCAAAACAATAGGACTGGTGTTAATTTAGTGGAGAGCTTGGCAGAATTTCCCAATCTTTGCTTAATAACGCCTCACTCACTCCCTACCTACTTTCATGTCCAAACAGGAAACTTCTCTACACTGGACCTGTGCTTTGTGTCTACAGACTTAGTGCCTCGTGCAAGTGTCGTGCTGGAGGAGGAGATGGGCAGTGACCACGAGCCAGTGCTGATTTCACTTAACTATAATCCTTCCATAGCAACCTTCAGAGCAAGACCAAGGTGGATCTTTAAACCCGACAGCTGGGGGAAATGGAAGGCAGCCTTGGGTCCTGTCCAGAGAAGTGGAGATTTCAGAGGAGATGTGACAGCCCTCACATCAAAGCTGACTGAAACGGCAGAAGCGGTGTTCCGGAAGTCCCGGGAACTAGTGACCCCAAAATACTCCAAGCCATGGTGGAACGAGACCTGTGCTGCCCTTGTCAAACAAAGGCACGCTGCTAGAAACAAGTTAAAGAATCACCCCATACTGCCCAATCTGATAGCACTCCGAAGAGCAGAGGCACTGGTAAAGCAAGAGACCAAGAAGGCAAGAAAAGAATCCTTCAAAAACTTTGTGTCAGGAATTTCTAGTTTTACCCCTGTGACTAAAGTATGGAGGAAAATTGGCAAGCTATCGAATAGGCATGCAGCCCAGCGTGCTACCCCACTATTTTACAATCAGCAATATATCACAGATTCTACTCATAAAGCAAATATAATTGCTGAGCAGTACGCAAAGCTGGTGGGTGCGGCAGGACTGAGGACTGCTCACCCTGCCGGTGAGCCCTACATTCTTCCAGTGGCAGTAGCAGTGAGTGAGTAGCATGTGGTAGCATATAATGAGGCATTCTCTTTGTATGAGCTGCGACAAGCATTGAAGGCATTAAACATGTCTTCCCCTGGCCATGATATGGTTCATAATGCAATGTTACAGCACCTCCCGCCTGAACATGAAGACTTGCTACTGGAACTGCTTAATCACAGCTTCAGGAATTCGGAGATACCACCCACATGGAAACATGCCACCATCATACCTATACTTAAACCTGGTAAATCCCTCAGTGATCCAGCATCATACCGACCAATTTCGCTACTACCATGTATTCCAAAGCTGCTAGAACGCCTTATTAGTTCACGATTGACTTACTTCCTGGAGACCTCTGGGAGTCTGAGCTCCACTCAAAGCGTTTTCAGGCGCCGACTTTGTGCGCTAGATCAGGTTGCTAGACTGGAAATGAGCATCCGCCAAGCCTTAAGCAGGAGGCATCTATGTGCTGCAGTATTTTTTGACCTGTCTAACGCATACGACTGTGTATGGTATCTGGGGCTGTTGTACAAACTGCAGAAGATTGGCATTAGAGGACAGATGCTGTCCTGGATCAACACATATTTGAGTGCACGAACCTTTAAAGTCTTCTTTGAAGGTGCCTATTCTAACGAGCTCACCATTGTGTCAGGGGTACCTCAGGGATCGGTACTTTCTCCAACCCTTTTTTATATCATGATTTCAGACTTACCTCATGTACCAGAAGTTAAAATTTCAGAATATGCCGATGATTTAGCAGTATACTGTAGTGGTGCCCTAGTGACCCACGTCGAGGAAAAACTTCAATCCCAGGTAAGCCAACTCCATCAATGGATGCTTGAGTGGGGTTTCTCCGTTAATCCCGCCAAAACCAAGAGTATGGTTTTAACCAGGAAATCGATAACAAACCCCGTAATTAAGGTTGGAAATGAAGAAATAGAAATTGTCCCACGGCATAAGTTTCTTGGCATGGTACTGGATGCCCCGGGACTGATGTGGCGAGACCATCTACAGTACCTCAGAGATAAGTGCATCTCACGAGTCAATTTGATGCAGTCTATGTCAACGTATAGGTGGGGAGCAGACAGGGAATTGATGTTGAGATTCTACAGATCAGTGATCAGGGGCACAATGGAATATGGGTCGATGTTTTACTGCACTGCGCCTAACGCCCACTTGCAAAAGCTTAACATCATTCAGAACCGTTGCCTCCAATAGCTATTGGAGCGCGGAAAACATCCCCTATAATGTCCTTGGAAGTTGAAAGCCATGTCCACAGCCATTGACATTGCACAGAATGCTGGTAAGTTTCAGATTCTTTTCACGAATTGCTGAATTACCTCAACATACTGCTGTTGCTAACGAACTCATATATACTAATCCTGCGACAGATGGTTTACCCTGGGCAGGGAACATACTTGTTCCTCCTTTGAGGTGCAGGATTTCACTGTACTCAAACCGGTTGGGAGTGAAGCTGCCCTCAGCCAATGCGGCGCCACTGGTGTCCCCCATCCCTCCGTGGGTGGACCTAAATGATTTTATTTGTATGAACTTTCTCCCTGTGCCAGTCAAGGAAATAACTGAAAATATGGCGCAAGCAACGTTCAGGGACCTGCAAGCCACCCGCTATAATGGATTTTTGGAGGTGTTCACTGATGGCTCACGGCTGGAACATCCAGAGGTGTCAGCAGCCACATCAGTGGTGGTACGGTACCCTGAGTATGAAAGTATTTTTAACTGGAAGCTGCCAAACCAAACGTGTATTTTGGGATGTGAACTTTTTGCTATTCTCAAAGCCTTGCAATTCCTAATGAGCAATTTTAGACATATGGCAGGTGCAGTCATATATTCAGACTCTATGTCCAGCTTGTCCTTAATAGCATCTCTGCGCCCCAAGTCCTACCTTCCCTGTGTCTTTGAAATCCATAGGTTAACTTACCTGCTTGCACAAAAATGTCCTATCTCTATTCAATTCATGCCAGGTCATAAGAACATTGAGGGGAACGAGCTGGCGGATCTGGCGGCTAAAGCTGGACACAGCCTGGAGGAAATCACATCTGAGCCAGGGTTGGGCAGGGAACATATGATAAGAGAAGTCCAGTCATCACTTCAAAAGGTCTGGCAGAGTAGCTGGCTTCAAGAAGTAGAAGCCTCCAATAAGGGAAGACACCTAATGTCAGTAAAGAATCATGTTCAGTATTGGCCATGGGCATCATGTCGAGACAGAAACATTGAAACAGTTCTGGCTCGACTGCGGATTGGGCATGTTGGGGTCAAACAACACTTGCATCGTTTCCGATTAGCAGAGAGTAGCTTTTGTCAATGTGGAAGAATAGATTCAATTGTTCACTTTCTGTTGCAGTGTCCACTCTTTGCGATTGCACGGACCGAGCTACAACTAACCCTGCATGGGCTCGGAGTCCCAATAACTGTTAAAAATCTGTGCGGGGGTGGTGACTTTGCCCAACCCGTGCAATTCATGATAGTTGAGGCATTTGCAAAGTACCTGCTCAGCACAGGGCGCCTGAGAGAGTTGTAGAATCACCTAACCACTAACGTAAAAGGTCCTTAGCCATCCCTTTGATGCTATTGTAAGCACACAGCACTCCTGGAAGGATTTTATCTCACATGCCTTATTGTAAATGTGATTATGTACAGGATCCTTCTAGAAGTCCCTCACAAACCCCCCAGACAGTGAGCCCCCTCTGAAGTGCGACCCTGATGGTAGTGATCAAGTAGTGTAGCAGATGTAGCATCAGATGGTCTTAGTTCTCATCTAAAGTGATGTCCCCCGGATGAATTATTACGGTGATGCTCCAGGCTGCGCCATCCCAGGCTGGACCGTCCGGCCCTTGTTCTCTGTCTGGGTAACCCCTCCCGATAGGTAGAAGCTACTAACTATTTTCTTTATACTAATCTGGTGATAGGGGATGTCGTTTGAACTAATAAAACAACCATTATGGCTTCAAAGTTTTAATTTGGCCTTTGCCCACAGGGCGCTCCAGCCTTGCGGTCATTGACTGTCCAGACGTGAGGCGGGTGGTGAACAACCGAGTCTTCATAA
The DNA here is from genome assembly GCF_000764305.2 of Hyalella azteca. NCBI lineage: Eukaryota > Metazoa > Arthropoda > Malacostraca > Amphipoda > Hyalellidae > Hyalella > Hyalella azteca. The sequence continues at coordinate 8,146 of NW_025946813.1, read as the reverse complement.
AACGGACGAGAAGTTGTTTTTAGTGGAAGCTGTGTTGTGAGCGCATCCGTTGGTCGCAAATTTCAACACGACTGCAACACCCAAAATAGGCAATATTTTCTGATGCGACTCGTTTATTAGAAATTATGTTCCGTTTTAATTGAGCGGGACCTTGTAGAATAAGTTTAGTTTTAAGTTGATTTCTAGATAGCTAGGAACCATTAGAAAAAGGATTTTGGAGGCGTGAGCGATTGGTGATACCTAACAGTGTTCTGGACTGTTGATTTCTTTATCAACTTTCGAGTGCAATATCATCCTATCTCTTACTAATTAACTTGAATTAATGCATGACATGGGCCCTTTTGGCATTTAATGCATGCAACGTTACCTCTTTGGTTTGGCCCAACAATTTAAAGTCGTCTTTGACGCATTACTTTGGCAGTATTGCCGGCTTTCGAGCTTTAACTTAAACTACTAATTGCACTTGTGCACCTTAACCTCCTTCTGCTAACTTAACAAGTTGGGCCAGCCATTAACTAATATTCCATTGATTGCACCATTTTACCACAAATATACCTCTGAACGGCTTTATTCAAGCCACTTCGAAATTCGCCAATGGCAATAATTTTGAAGGTTGGTCTTCGCAATATCTTAAATTATGTCTTGTGAAAATGTCGAGCTTTAACTTGTTCATACCATATTACTGAGATTATTGCTAGTATTTGAAACCCGATCTCACCGTTTATTCCGTTATATTACAGTATAACCCCCGGTATTCACCTCTCGTCTCGTGTCATCTCGCTTCTTGCCTCCGGTGCTGCCAGTGCACACTACCTGTTCTGCATTGTACTATGTTTAATTTAAGGTTAGAAGTGGAAACTGCGTTACTGTCATATCTTGTGCCGTTGAATTGGAATTGCTGAATATAATAGTTTAAAGTCATTTCAAGTATTCCTACATTATTTTAATTTAGATCTTTTGTCTCTAATTTCAGTTTCGTGAACATCAGCCTCTACAGTTCTTGACAGACTGCACTGATGTCCAAGTTTCATTCGTTTCTAGTTCAATAAAAATTATTAGCTGTTATATTCGTATAAATTCCTTACACGTTTAATCTTAAATAACTTTAATTACAGACAAGACAGCAAGATGAATACTAGTGTGCCGCTCTTGTCTAAGTGAGTTCGGCGCGATTCTGACAAGGAAACCATGGTAATTGCCAATTGGTGCGTTTAGCAGGCCCGATGTATAGTGAGAGCCTGAGAGGGCCATGCATTAAGGCTGCTATTGAGAGCCACGAGGCTTCGAACAGGCTGGGCTCTTCCCTATGAGTTTCTTCACAAATTGGGCTGGACTTTATTTCACTCGTAATTGAGATGGCGATATGAAATTTTCCATGCTTACTAGCTATTTATTTATAAACGTGAACAGTATTAAAAAGCATGTGATTTTTGTATTAATAATAATATAATAGCGGTTTCAGCGTTTATTAGGCCGTAGGCCTGTCGCCGATTCTGAACATCGCAGAATATTCACAGCTTGTTGCGGTCTCGAACACGCAACTCACTGCTACAATTCTGCAGTGCTTAACCGCCCGGCCTCCTCGCCGATTCTGACCAGAAACTGGCGCACAGAGCTGGGATCGAACCTGCAACTCACTGCTCCAATGCCAATCTTGGTACTCTGAACTGTAACCACTGATATTGTCTGAACACTAGCACTCTTACTGCACGTCATGATTTATAACTCTAATACACCCTTATGCAGGGCTTAACTGGGTCAGGGTAACCAATATAAGGTCAAATTTGGACAAAATTTACCCTATTTTTCATAGTGTATTACTCAATACTATCATCGCAAGAGAAGAAATTTAATTTATACTTTATTTATTCATTTTATCATTCAATTTTAATATCAGTTGAGTGAGCCTGCGAAACGTTTATAATGAAGATATAGTGAGTTTACATGACGTTTTAATTAAAATTAAATTCCTTGAAATTATTAATTGTGTTAAACGGAAATTTCAAACCAATTGTCAACTTACAATGATGATTGTTATCATTATTATTGCATATTTACTATAGTCATTAGTTTGAAAATTTTTTTAAATAAATTCTAACAAGCTAAAATGATTTATAGGAATAATAGTCAGCAGGATTATGAAACTTATTAGAATTCTCATCTAGCCGCGGTCACAGCAGTAAAAGGATCGTTAACCGCAACCCCAATAGCCATTAATTTTATAAATTTATAAAATTAAATCGCATCGAGCTAAACCGGTTAGTAGGATTATAGGATTAATAGTCAGCAGGATTATGAAATAATCCTTTAAATCGGTCATGTACGCTACATAAAAGCTCTTTTACTACCATCAAAAAACTAAAAGTTCACACTCGTATGTTAACAAAAAATTCAATTAAAACGTATTCAAAGAAATATTAAAAAATAAAAAAATTCGTTATGCAACATCCTAAAAAACAGAAACAACGTACTAAAACATTCGGCACGGTCATCTTTGTCTTCCCACCCTCTCCTTTGATCATATCACACACAATATCATATATCATATATCACAAATATATGATATGTGACATATATCATATATCACACATATCATATATCATTCAAACACAATTCAAACCTTGTTAACCTAGAATGATGAAGATTAGTATTATTTTATGCAACTTTTCTATAGTCATTAGTTCGATAAATTTATTAAATTAAAATTCTAACGAGCTAATTTAATGCTTAGTAGGATTATAGGATTTATATTCAGCCGGATTATGAAACTTATTAGAATTATTATGTAGCCGCGGTCACGGCAGTAAAAGACACGTTAACCCCAACCCTTAGGGAGCGCAGCCGTGCGCCACCAATTTTGTGCACCAATAAGCCCTGAATCGAACGCCTTGGATCTCTCCGGACATCCACCAATCAGCCGTGAACCACTCGGCTTTGTCTTCCTCCGGCTTAAGTTAGTCTTATTATTATTTATATAGGTATATACCTATATTATAATATATAGGTAGTTCAATTTCTTCACTAATCTCTATTAGTGTTTAAGCCTTTGAAGGTAGCAGCTGTTAGCTGAGTAGGCTGTTACTGTTAGTGCTCATTTATGGATTATGGGTAGTCTTAGATTGGAATATTAATATAGGGCTAGCTAATTTTTATATTTATTATATACATAATACAGTTGTAGGCAGGCATGTATTATAATACATCTAATTATATTTATTATATACATACATTTATAGTCAGGCATAAATTCGAATATATCTAATTCTCAAGCTGTATCTGGAGCTTGCCTGCCATTTTAGAGCCATGAAATATCTGCTGGATAAATTATCTCCTAACAAATAATCAACTAAATTGCTAATGAATTATCTCCTAATGCTAATGAATGAATTAAAAACTAAATAATGAATTATCTCCTAAAAAATAATCAAGTAGCAACATTCCAGGTCTAAAAATATACCGTATGTCACTTGCAAGCCATAAATTTTAGTATTATTGAGGAAATTTTAGTCCTGGTCATGGGTAGCTTTTGACTTTTGTCTAATTTTGATAAATTTTCCAGTTTTGTTTGTTATTTTCTGTTGTTTCACCATAAAAAAACCTGCTACTATTCAATATTGTAAAATTTCTACCTATCACTGGAATATTTTGACCCCTCTTGTTAATAAAACACGATGTATTTTTTACATTGATACATAATTCTTAAAAATGTTTAAATAGACCTAATTTGTTTGTATTATTCATTCAATTGACCTTGTTTAGAATACACCCCCAGTAGTGTTCTGGTTAAGGATACCTACGTACCCAGTACCCTGGTAATGTCTGGAGTGCTTATTCTTAACAAGATCCAATATATATTTAATAATTGTGGAATCTTGTTGCTCAATTATTCACTTTTATTAACATTTTGATGGGCACTAATTTAGCTGGCATATGTCTCTGGGCTCCAAAAATGGCAGGAAGACTCAGCCAAGGCTTGTAAATGAGCTATATTCCATGCTTTAAGTGTATTTTAACTAACTATTTTATAAATAAGTTGACAATTCATCATGTGCAAGGGTTGACAAATCCTTCATTGTATCCTATGGTTTACTCCTTCATTGGATCCTATAACAAATCCTCTAAGATAGGATTACTACATAGGATTTGGTTTATAGGATCCCTTGAAAATATACTTTATTGGATATTATTATCCACAATATCATTAAACCTATACGTACACCTTCTCCATGCACAAGTGCATTTGAAGAAATGGAAACATAAAATCCCGTAGTGACATTTTTGATGACCAAAACTCAAGAGAAATGTTATAAACCCAACAAATGTTATGTTGCAGTGTTCTTATCACTTATGGTATATAAAAATATATACTCTATTATGAGCAAGCATGCCACTTGCAATACTTTTATTTTATAATATGATTTACAATATATATTTATATATATCTATGTTTCATTTGTATATTATAAATTGGATTTGAATAGATTTAAAGTTTTCCCCATAGATCTATTTTTATTTAAAATCTGGACAAATATAATTAATGTTTTTCATTTTTATAAATCAACTCTTTCTGAGACCCCTTTAAATTAATCCCCCCTTCAGTTCTGTCTTCCATCTCTAGGGGAACAAATGAGGAAAATTTGTTGTATCCAATCTAGGGGAAATTTTTAGGCTATATAAATGGCAGGGAAGTCCCAGTCATAGCTTAGATTAGAAAGTTGAGTTTTTTGTTAGATTGATATTAAATTAACCATAACATAGCATATTGAAGAGGCAATCACACAATCATTCACAGTCTGGAGTGGATGACCTCACAATCTAACAACCAATCACAGTCTAGAGCGGATGACATCACAATCCAACAACCAATCACAGTCTAGAGCGGATGACATCACAATCCCACAACCAATCACAGTCTAGAGCGGATGACATCACAATCCCACAACCAATCACAGTCTGGAATGGATGACATCACAATCCCACAACCAATCACAGTCTGGAGTGGATGACATCACAATCCTTCAACCATTTCAATCATATTCTGGAGTCAATTTCATTTCTTGGATATCAACTTCAGTATTCAAGACAATCGAAACCTATCCACAGCAGTCTACATCAAACCTACTGACAAGGGTATCTACTCCAGTTTCCAATCCTGTTCACCTCTAAACTATAAAAAGTCGGTCGTGAAAACACTTGTCAATAGGGCATTGAAATATTCATCCGACTGGCCATCGTTTCATTCAGAAATTCAGAGAATTAAACAAGTTTTTGCTAACTGTAACTATCCTCAAGCCATAGTGGAACGAACCGTCAATAACACCCTTGCAAAGTATCAATCAACTAGTAGCGACGACATGAATAAATCAGAAATAAATTATTTTGTAGAATTTACCAACCTTTCGACTTTCAAGCATGACCAGAAATTACTGCGTAATATTGTAAAAGATCATGTCAAGTCCACAGATGATCACAAATCAGTCTCGGTAACTGGATTCTACAGACCTATCAAATTTTTATCTGCATTCTCTACAAGACCCCGGAAAACCAGTTCCACAAGGACTCGTGTTGTGTATCGTTTCGTGTGCCCCATTGATGGCTGTAATGCCTCATATTTCGGATACACCACTTGTACTTTGGAACGAAGAAGTAAACAGCACCGTTATAGTAGCAGCAGTATCCACAAGCACTTCGTAGAAGACCATAACAGCCCTGTTCTTAACAATATATCCAACTGCTTCTCTGTTCATTCTTTTTCTGAAGTATTAGACCTTAGCGGAGGCAATAGCTATTAGACAAAATAATCCGTACATCAATGTAAAATACCAAGAGATGTCAAATTTCCTTAATTTGTATAGATAAAATCTGATCTGATATTTTAGTTTACTGTATTCTTATCTGAATTTCTATTCTTTCCAGATTATCATCTTATTCACTCTGATGATGGCTAAAGTGTAGATAGCCGAAACGTTAGAATATATGGATTTTTATTTCAGAACTGCGATTGTGTCTTTTTTATCCAGAATCATTATTCGACGCCTAAGTGTAATTGAAAAGGAAGTTTTTAGAAAACTTGAAAAACTCTTGAAACTCTATATAAAAATAAAGTCCGATTTATTATTTCTCCATATTCTGGAGTGGATGACATTGCAATCCAACAAACAATCACAGTCTGGAGTGGATGACATCACAGTCAGGTGTTGATAACATCACAATCCAACAATCAATCACAGTCCCAAAAATTATAAAAATTTTATGCATGTATGTATGTTTATAAAAATTGAACAAATTTAAAATCTACCTATGTTATGATAATTTATTTTACGTAAGCAAGTTTTCACTTCAATTTCACTTCTCTAAAATTAAATCCTGCATTAGAAACAGTGATCTAAATATTTTTAGTTCACCATTAACAATGCATAGTTGTGTGCCTATGGCACTAGAATGGCAAATTTTTATGAAAAAATATGGTACCGGTACTGGTCACTGCTAAAAAAATTTTATGTCAAAAACAGTGTCATGGCGGCTCTTAAAAGTTAATTATTTCAATGATTTAAATTTCAATTTGATTTACTGCCCTCCATTGAAACCATCTTATTTCTTTTTAAGAAACTATCATCTAAAAACAATTTGAATACGCTACTACATTAATCACTTATAAATATAATAACCCAAGATAACAAAATATATTTAAAATTATTAAAAAGAATAACATATGTTTATAATGGTATGGTCTTTTAGTGTATTGATACAAATAGAATTACCTATGAGTAAGTGGACATATATTTTTTAAATGTGAAACTTTAAATTCTAAAATTTAAATTTAATTTAATTCTAAAACATTAATTTTAAACCATAATTCTGTTATTTTTTCAGAGTAAAAGTGGAATTTGTTGGTTCAGTGGAAGTTCAAACTCAGTGGAAGTGACTTCTGAAAAGTGGTGCTGAAAAAGAGTGGTTAATAAAAAAAGAGTGGTACTGCAGCAAAAGAGTGGTTAATAAAAAAGAGTGGTATATATAAAAAGAGTGGTTTATAAAAAAAGTGGTATAGTGCAAAAGACTGGTATATAAAGAGAGTGGTGAGAGGAGTACCATGGGTGTGGTGGTCGAGGCCCCCATAATGAGGGGACGGGTGACGGGCGTCCCTCTCTGGTGGTGGGTGATGGTGGCAGCGGCCATGGCTGTCATGGGTGTATATGGTGAGTAGTGAATAATAGTGAGTTATATATAGTTAATTTATTAGTAAATAAAGATTGGTTAGTAAATATAATATAGTGAGTAATATACGTATACAACATTTAATATATAAAGTGGTGAGTAAATTTAATATAGTGAATAATAGTGAGTAATATATACAACATTTAATATAGGTACCTATAGAGAGTGGTGAGTGAATATAATATAGTGAATAATAATGAAGTATATATAGAACATTTAATATATAGAGACTGGTGAGTAAATATAATATAATGAATAACTATGGGTAATATATAGTTAATTTACTGTATAAAGAGCAGTGAGTAAAAATAATATAGTGAATAATAGTGGATGGGTAACATATAATTAATATATGCCAATATGCGGTATATAGTAATTGTAGCAAACTAATACAGACTCCATGAGTCATATTCTCCATATTTGTTCATTGTATTATAATCAAAATATAAAGGTAATTAAAATATAAAGGTAACCAAAAAGGTAATTAAATTAACATAATAAATTATATTAATGTACAACATTCGACTTCCGAAACGAAGCTTGAAGCTTTAAGAAATAAATGGGAAATAAGAAAAATGAATAAGAAATAAATTGGGTGATAATCGGCAGCTTTCAGCTAATTACTATTTTAAACTAAGAAATATTAATATTTTGACCTGATGATGTAATATTTACATTATTATATATTACATTCTCATTCTGTATTATCATATTTATTTATTCTATTTTAAATGTCGTAGTCTTCAGCAGCTTCAGTTGTTACTGCTGTTGTTTTTGCTGCTGCTGTTGTTTTTGTTGCTGTTGTTGTTGCTGTTTTTGCTGTTGTTGTTGTTGCTGTTGCTGTTGTTGTTACGGTACTGTTGTTGCTGCTGCTGCTGCTGTTGCTGTTGCCTTTTTGCTGCTGTTGTTGTTGCTGTTTTTGCTGTTGTTG
>NW_025946812.1:0-435 GCF_000764305.2 Hyalella azteca | reverse complement strand
AAGCAATTTCCACCGGTGGATTAAAAAGATCATAATAAACAAGAAATATACATTTCGCAGACCAGAGTAAAATTTTCAACGGAATGCGAAAAAAAATACAAATTAAACTTGAACTTAAAAAAAAAACAGTTTTAGATTGATATATCGATGATCGGACGAGAAATTCCTAAATTAAATCAGTAAACTAACATGCGATGGACGAATTTATAAATATGATGTTGTCGTGGGTATAGTGGCAAAAAGGATGAATAAAAATGTTAAATGAAAACTATAACGAACAAACGACAAATACAAATAAAGACAAGAATATAACCGTGAATTCTCTTTGCTCTGTTTCTTACTTATGGATTCAAGATTCGGAACCTTTCTGAAATTAATAAATAAACCAAAATTTAGAACTATCAACAACAAAGGCAGAATATAATGTAAACCAGA
>NW_025946811.1:0-796 GCF_000764305.2 Hyalella azteca | reverse complement strand
CAGGTTGGCCTTCCTACGTTCTCTATCAAGTAATTCACGTGAGCTTTCATTAGCGACTTCAGATAAATCAGCTGTCTTGTTCTGTGGGGAATTTCCCACCGTTAATCATACTTATATTCTTTAAACTGAATTTAGTTATAATTTATGTTTGGGTAATATTAAGATTAGTCTAGGGTAAGTTTAATGTTATGGTAATTTAGGTCAGACCCGGGTTTCCGCAAAGAGAGACAACTGATACACCACCGTAGCCACACGCAATTTCATAATCTCCAGCCTGCCTGTCGTCGGCCGCCGCTACTTCACCTGCATTCTCATAGTCCAGGAAACCTAGCGAAAAAAAGGGGTCAACCTAAAACAAATTGCAAAAGAATTTTCTCCATCACTATAACATGCAGAAAGGCCTCAAAAAAGACATATAAAAAATCCTCTAAAATATAATTGGTGGAAAGGCTTCAAATCAGTGATTTTCAAAATGGCCGCCAAAGTAAACTATATGTTGATATGCAGCGGTTTGAATTAGTAGACTGGAACAGTTTTGCTGCCAAAAACCAATTTTTTTAGGCTAATCAATAAAATTATATCCATATTATGAGCTAAATTCTATAAATTAAGAAATATTGCAATATTTTGTAATAAAAATACCTTTTTATCGATAATTTTATGCTTTTTTAAAGTCCGATGAGTTCTCAGCGTTTCTTTTTTTCTTCTACTGATAAAATTTGGCATAAATGTATTTGTCTGATGTAAAATTAGTAGGGAACAAGTCATTATGCTCAGAAAATCATTAATTATGATG
>NW_025946810.1:0-24956 GCF_000764305.2 Hyalella azteca | reverse complement strand
CAGCATGACATCACACTAGTCTCACATCAAGTCTCTGATATCACCCATGACAAAGTTCCTTCTGCCGGAAGTTCAGTGCGGTCTGCAGCCTCACTCACTCACGGAAAGTTCCTACAGCCTTCACTCACATCTGAGTTTTGTATTCACTAATATTCAACGTCCACATCCATTCAAACCTTACGAGTCACAACAAATACTGAACATGACGAACAAATATAAAAACTACGACTCGTATGTTTCCTATCGGTTGAGGTTATTGTTTGACATCTAATTATATCAATCAAAAGCATATAATTTTTAACCAAAATATAACAACGACAAATTTTCTTCTTTTAAGAATCCTATTGCCTTCTAGAGATGGAAAAATCACTGTACCCTCAGATTCACACATCAATTGTCATTTAATTTTACAGTAAAATTTTCTGGTGCCACGACAACCCCGTCGAAAGCAACATTTGATTCCAGTAATACTCTGGCATAATTCGAGTGTCACAGTTCGGAAGGTGCAACTTTGTTTACCGCCTTGCGAAAGTTGCATACGCAAGCTAAAGCTTTGACCAGCCAGCGACTCTGAATTGCATTAAAGGCCAGAGAATTGCATCGGCTGTCCCGAGGCTCGCTCCCAGACTCTACGGTTTATTCAGCCTCTAGCCTAATAAAATGCCTTTGAATTGATTTTGCATTTAGAAAATTTCCAAACATACCGTAAAATAATTTATTCCTAGATCGGCTTAGTAATATTCCGAATAGAGTTCTCGATATTATTTCTCAATACATTCATTAATTTAAATTTTGTTAGTATATATGAACATATAAATTAGTATAGGTTGGCAGAATTTCTTCTTTCAATATGTTCTTGAAAGAACATATAAATATACACTAATGTATATATATTGTTATTTCCTCATTCCTAATCGACTAAATCCATATATTATTTCGTAAATATATCTACAATTACCGGCCGAACGCTCATCCTATATCATGTTATATGCTAATTTGTCTGCAATTATTAATTACCCAGAATCTATCATAAATGCGAGTAAAGCATCGCTATTTGACAAGCTGTCAATTGACAACCTGCCAAAGCGTTTTCTCCCTGCCTTCGTTCCAGCGCATCAACGATCAATTCGTTTGTCAATTGCAAGGCTTTTAGTGAGTTTAGCTCACATTTGTAGCTATATTGCTCGTAAAATGCGCTTGATGATCATTTAATTGCACAATAAACTTCAAGCAATTATGATTAGTTAAGCATTTTACCCATGCATTATTAATACACTTTTATTCATTGTGAAAATCACGCCGATTGAATGTGTGAAGCTCACGGTCACATATTCAGGAGATAAAATGTTGCTATGAACTTCAGCAATTTTTCCTTCCATCTGGATGACAAGTTACAACTATTAAGAAATTCATACCTTCTCACATAAGTTACAGGCACTTTGGTCCTCATTTCCATTATACTTCGTTACATTAATGTTCCAGACCCAGATCTTGAATTAAAATAAATAAAATTGCTTCAAATTAGTATTATTACAGTGTACATTTCTTGTTGATGTTACCAATAACACAGCGAGAACCAAAACCAGAGATGCAGCAGCACATTTCTCAATAATTTTCCCTGTTCCGTTGGTTTGATTAGAAGCAGCGATCAGTCCACTTAGTTCAGCACGAGAGTTGGTGGGCATCAACGGCCTGCAGTTTCTGATCACGCCATGCCTAATTGTTTTAATAAAGCCGTAATTTTTCTAAATTAGTTATTCAGATAATTGAAATTGAACTGATTACCAAGTCAGTCCGTAAGAGGCACTCTTACATTAACGATTTTATACAATCATCAAAACAAATAACAATTCTCTTATTCAAAATCAGATACTTCGCCCGATTGGACCAGACATGAAGTCTCGCAGACTCTTAGCTTAGTCAGAACGTCACGTCTGGTACTATTGAATCAAACTAAACAAGTCTCACGAGAGCGAAATATCTCGAGAAGTTTTGCGCTATCGAAGCAACGAGACGAAGTTTCTCACCAGCTGGCAGACAGTCTCACGCGATAGTCACTAAGTCATGAAGTCTGAGACAGGCGACACAAGTCCAGATTCAGTCGCCGCCAAGCCCACTTAAGAGCTTCCAAAGCTTATTGACTCACCCTCGCTGTCGGGCATCGTTTCTCTGATTCTTCGTAGTCATCGCGGAGAAATTCATGACGATTCATAATATTCTGTCCGTCAGGCAGGGATGTTTACGGAAAATCTTGCATCTGAATTGTTTACGTTACAAGAATTCTGAACTCTTACATGGAAAATATCACTGGTAGTTGGGACACGACGTGAGTGATGTGACTGNTCTGGCGTGGCAGCAAAATAGACAACTGACAATTCTGGTTTATTGATTTTCCCAGAGCGTGAGTCACAATCCATGTATCTTGGTATGGATTGCGCGTATATTCTTTTGTTTTAGAGTGAGTAGGTTTCGCAGGAATAATCATGCAAAATATGTGCTTTCCTGTGCATTAAAACCAATTTGACCTCTCAAACAATCACAGCAATTCCATTCTATGCCTTCACACGACTCTTTTCTAACATTAAAATAAAACACAATGTATGTCAGGAGCCCACACAACAAAATTGCAATTCCGAAGCAGGCGCCCATCACATCACATCACTTCTCGCAAGGACAGCAAGTGGAAAGGAGCGAGAGGTCACCCCGCAAAGTGAGAAGTGCAAATTATGCATCGGCGTCGCTGGCGACAAAAAGTGTGACGCTTGAGAGCTTCTTTGAAGGCGTCCGAGAGCAATAAGCGGTCATCAAGAGCCTGTCTTAAGCCTGTTTTATGCTCGAGCTTGCGCCCACTTTCTTGATTGCAAGCCGAGGTGTCCCTGCCCGAGACGGACAAACTCTACGTCCCTCTCAGGGATACAGGATACATAGACTGTAACACCGGTTCTGGATACGAAAAATGTACATACGTGTCTATCAGGGGACAAGTTAAGTGGCCTCTACGGCTCTACCTCATCCTGATTCAGTTTGCCCGGCAATATGGCGTAGGCCTATCAGTACTATTTTTTATCTATCATAATAAATATATTATATATAAATATCATAATAATATAAATATTATTTCACTAAGAGAAAAATGCCCCCTATCTTGAAACACTTGGGTGTTTCAAATCCTCGCCGAGCGATCATGCCCAAATCGAAACACCCAGGTGTTTCAAAATTTGCGATTATGTGTTTCAACGTTAGAACACCGAAAGTATACGGAGAATGAGACCTTCTTGTCAGAATCTCGTCAATATTCTTCACCAGTTTCCAGCACCTGATGAAATTATTTTAACATGTTCTACTACTCCGGTCGATCCCAGTCTAATCCATGGCCGCCACCCAACCAAAATTATAGAAACTATATTTCTCCGCTACTATCTGACTTCAACGCTTTTCTCCTTCACAGCGGAATTAATCCCAGATTCATTCTTTTATACACATATTTATTACACAATTGATATCGGCATGTACAATCATCATGAAACTACACTCTTTGCTCTCACCTCTATCAAACTCTGGTCTATGAGTCGCCCGCCAAGATTCCAACCTCTGCCAAGACTGCAAACAAACGCTCGCGAGCAGGCGCCTTAGTCCACTCGGCTACGGAGACGGCAACTACATAGAGCTCCAGTGTTTGTTTTGTGTGATTGAATAGTATAGACGTCGCTCGTTAACATTACTATTGACAAAAGAACAGCAGTGAGTTGAAACAATTAACCGAATTGAGTTGGGCCAATTAACCGTATGCAGTGTAGGTTCGTGGCATTCATGAGCGGCGGCTCCACTCAACCACCTCCTATGACATCATTCGGCGCACTGACCACACGACGCTAGCCGCACATATATAAGCGCGTCAAGCTCGAGGAGGCTTTGAAACACCCAAGTGTTTCAAAACAGGGGGACCTCTTCTCTCAGTTACGTGCAGAAAATGCGTCATTATTATCACCCCCATGTTATCTGTAACCCGGTACACGACTTCTTGACGCCATGTATTAAAAAAATGCGCGCTCCCGCTCAATTTTAACGTCGTTTGTCATTATATTTTAAAGTCCACTCTCCGTTTTCGTAACACAACTTTCGTTAAGGCAATTAAACACTCGAAAAATACGAAATCATTCTCTCTTTTCTCAATGTTACATGATGGGGTCTCTTAATCAGTACTCGATAGGACCTCAAAGTTTAACCGAGGCAGAACGCATACCCACTCATTTAATCTCCATCCTTTGACTTCGCGGAAGTTCGATTGCACCAAATTTAATTTGCCCTCCATGCTGCCTTTAAGTGAAAACGAAGAGCGCGTGTAACACAAGGAGCTCAGATATTGGACGTTCACCGGAGCTTCGAGGGCAGATCATTTCATTTGATCCCGACACTGCAGTTGTGCTCACCAAGCATTGCAGGGGAGACGCGGGCAATAACGTGCAGGTCTTAACTCTTAACGCTTTGATAAGACTAGATATGAACTCACCTCCACCACGTGATAAGACTAGATATGAACTCACCTCCACCACGTGATAAGACCAGATATGAGCTCACCTCCATAGAGGGAGGGGAGGATGTTGATGTTGTCTTCTCTAAGCCAGGAGGTAACCACCAGCACGCCCTCTTCCACCTCAGGCAGATGGCACTCCAGCAAGGCCGAATTCCCTGCCATCACCATCTGGCCCTGGACTTGAGCCACGTAGTCTTGTCGTATAACTATAAAAAAATTATTAGCAAAACAATTAATAAATTCATTTAATCGGATAATCTATGTGAACATTAGTTACGAGATTTATTTCATATGCAGCTCTCTTGTGTCAGCGATACAAATAAAATAAAGCCCTAATACAATTCGTGTATGCAAATTTTTTTCTCCGCCACCAATGTCCATTCTAATTCCCACTAGATGATGAATTTACTTTTAATAGATTATTCAGAAAATTTTTTGATCCATCTTCCCATTACTGACCGGGAGTGACGGCGGAGGGCCGCGATATGAGCGCCCCGCGGTCGCAAGCGACGGTACAAGAAATGATGACGCGGTGAAGGCTGGCGTCGAAGCGATGGCTCGGGAACGGCAGGAACCACAGACTTCCGTTGCTAAGCTGCTCCACCAAACCCGATACCTGAAGAACCAAATAGAAAAAAATATATATCATAATAATACTCCTGCTATGGCTTTCTTTTCACCATGACACTTAGTTATGAAGGCATCACAAATTTTCATAGACACAGCTGTCCGTTTCCTGTTTTAAAGCCAGTCTCTTAATACAAACACCGTCGTACGGAAAAAATGGAGAATGTTTTTCAGCGTCTTCCCAAAGCTCACCGGCAGGAAGGGCCGCCCGTCTACGGTAGTCCAAGCCACTGTAGGCGGAGGTCCTCCAGGGGCGTGCGCGGCGCAGTGCAGGAGGGCGCCGCTGTCGTTGCTGAACACCAAAGTCGATTTGGGTTCCGCGATCCAAAGCAACGGAAGCTCATGGGAGGAATCTTGGATTTCTTTCCTGGTTCTGGTAGCGATGTAGCCAGCAGAGCCGTGATTGCTATTGCCTGGGAATACCTTATCTCCAGGGGGAGAGTGCTTGTGGTCACCTAAATAAGAATGAATGCTAACGGGTGAGTGACTGCTGTGGCCCTGAAAGTCTTGATTGCGACTGCTAACAGCAGCGTGGCTGTGGCGACGGGTATGAGGCGTTTGTCTTGAATGCGACCATAGACAATGGTTTTTTTCATTGCTTCGGAATGATCTCTTTAGCTTTTTAGCCATAGTCAGCTTATGCGGATACGGGGAAATTAAGACTTTTGAAGAATTCATGGCGTACAGTTTTTCATAAGTCTTGATTCTAATCGCTTTGGGATTTTCATCCCGATTGGCATTTGATTCTGATGCGTCATTTGGTACGTTCTCCTCACCCCGAGGCAAAGAAAATTCGATATTTCGCTCGAGCATAGTGTGGATCGCCGAGCCCTTCTTCCGAGCCCTTCTTGACGACTCAACATTCGATTTATTTTCAGAAGTTCTCGCCAATAACTCGTCAATTGATGTCGCATAGACAAAAGCTGTTTCGGAAGCGTCGAGGGCAGAAATTCTTTTATTCATGCCTGGAAAAATGGCGCCATTGTTGAAGTTTGAAAGAATCGAGGGCCGATGTCTATGACTGCATCTTCTCGCAGAGCTTTCATTGTGCAACTTGACGCTATGGATCGGAGACTTCAACAAAGACGAGTTGACTTCTCCAACTTTTAACTGGTCGAACGCCTCTCCTGTGAAGTGAAAAAGAATCAGTTAATAGCAATCGAATTTATGCCAACTTTCCGGCAGAGCGTACAGAGTGTGACTATAGTCCGGTAAGCTTCCAGTTATTGATTGACTGTTATTTATTATCTTGCACATTTTGAGTCTAATTGAAATTAAATTTCTTCCTTATCTTACTTGTTTGGCCTGGTTGTTGAAAAAATCTATTACAAATTAGTTTTTGCGATCTATAGATACATATTCCATTGATCTATATTGACTGAATATTATGGATTGTTGAAATGGTATCTTACATCTAACAGGAAGTGTTTGGTTGAGTAAGAGCTTACTCAATTCTTTCACTTTCATTATGAGTACTCAAAGCACAAAGAAAACAGTCATATATTAAATCGTACTCATCCCGATATTTTCATTTCCAGACTCAGTTTGGACGAACTCAACCACAATAAGCAAAAATGTTAATAAATTTACGTAAATTCAGTTAAACGTAAACTTTCCACAGCCCAACTTTGGCAATTAATCCTTCATGAACAATTATTTCGGCTCAAATGTTGAACAAAGGAACCAACTGTCTGTCAAAGGAAGGCAAAATTAACCAAAAATTATAATATCTTTCGTGTTAACCCTCTAGCGCCTGACATGAGTAACCAGAGCAATATTTTCACAAGCCTACCCAAACAATATACGTTCTAATGAGGGCAACATGACTTGCACTGATGGTTGGCGACACGTACAACTTTAAAATGTTCTCTGTTGCGTACAAACGTCCTCAGGTTGCTACACTCAATAGTTTACTTATAATTTACGTTGTAAGGTATGTTCCCGGAGAGTGACATATGTACCTCGATAGAGAATTAAGACCTTATAAGCTTCAAGAACATCGTGGGCAACGTGAACTAGAAGGGCACATACTGTTCTATAGATGACCTTAGCATCGCATTTCACGACCATAATCTATACTTCAAATTTTCATTTAAATATTTATTGACAAGTAGTCAACAGAATTGATAATGGTTCCAGCTGAACCATGTTTTTCGGCCACGATATTGCAAGATCTAGCCCTCGCGGCGTTTGTTGTCGCCTCAGGAAGAGAACTGCGGCAATAAAGCAAAGTCTTATCAGCGAGTAAAGGAAGCTCAGCCGCATCGTTCTTCTGAAGGAAGTCATCAGCATTTCGGTCACGCTTCGCAGATCAATCAAAGGTGCCTCCTCTTAGGAAACAAGCTTCCGCAAACACGCGTCCACACAAAAGATTGAACGCTTGGTTTCACTACCTTAAATCCAAATGTAACTTACGCTCTTATTTTCTTGAATTCATATAGCCACGTAATTCATTTCGAGTGAGTAGAACTTTCGCATCTTTAAGAACAGATGCGAGAACGCGAGAAGACATCCATTCAGATATTTGGCTGTGCAATAGCATTGATTTTGTGCTTCTCCCGTGAAGCACTCAACCTCCTTCAAGTTACAATAATTACATACTAGAAACCCATGTCACTTTGTTATAATTCTGGTATCGTCAGTCATTTCTCTTAGCCAAATGAGGTAGGAAGAAAAAGTTGAATAGTTAGATGCATGGAAGCTAGTACCAGCATCCTACAAACATAGTTAAACATTAGTAGTAGCAGTAGCATTTAACATACATAGCATATAGACACACAAAACAACGACAGAAAAAGCATTTAATATATTTATGAAGACGCTAGTACATCTATCATACATAGTTAGCCGCTTTTACTAGCAACTAATATACATAGTTGGACTCTAGTGACGCCTGAACGATGCCAAGGTGTTGTAGCTGCCGCCAGACACACCCCAGAGCGCTCATGCATATATCAACAGGAAGAGCGAATATTTAGACCTTGCATTAAGTCCTGGAAATTATTAAGCGGCCAAGATGGCGAACTCATCTCACAGCCTTGTTAAATGTACAGCTGGTGTGCCATGTTAAAGTCTTATTTAAAAATATCAGCAGATAATAATGAGCGTGCCAGCATGACATCACACCAGCAGCGTGACAGCATGACATCACACCAGCAGCGTGACAGCATGACGTCACACCAGCAGCATGACAGCATGACATCACACTAGCAGCNAACCTCTGCCAAGACTGCAAACAAACGCTCGCGAGCAGGCGCCTTAGTCCACTCGGCTACGGAGACGGCAACTACATAGAGCTCCAGTGTTTGTTTTGTGTGATTGAATAGTATAGACGTCGCTCGTTAACATTACTATTGACAAAAGAACAGCAGTGAGTTGAAACAATTAACCGAATTGAGTTGGGCCAATTAACCGTATGCAGTGTAGGTTCGTGGCATTCATGAGCGGCGGCTCCACTCAACCACCTCCTATGACATCATTCGGCGCACTGACCACACGACGCTAGCCGCACATATATAAGCGCGTCAAGCTCGAGGAGGCTTTGAAACACCCAAGTGTTTCAAAACAGGGGGACCTCTTCTCTCAGTTACGTGCAGAAAATGCGTCATTATTATCACCCCCATGTTATCTGTAACCCGGTACACGACTTCTTGACGCCATGTATTAAAAAAATGCGCGCTCCCGCTCAATTTTAACGTCGTTTGTCATTATATTTTAAAGTCCACTCTCCGTTTTCGTAACACAACTTTCGTTAAGGCAATTAAACACTCGAAAAATACGAAATCATTCTCTCTTTTCTCAATGTTACATGATGGGGTCTCTTAATCAGTACTCGATAGGACCTCAAAGTTTAACCGAGGCAGAACGCATACCCACTCATTTAATCTCCATCCTTTGACTTCGCGGAAGTTCGATTGCACCAAATTTAATTTGCCCTCCATGCTGCCTTTAAGTGAAAACGAAGAGCGCGTGTAACACAAGGAGCTCAGATATTGGACGTTCACCGGAGCTTCGAGGGCAGATCATTTCATTTGATCCCGACACTGCAGTTGTGCTCACCAAGCATTGCAGGGGAGACGCGGGCAATAACGTGCAGGTCTTAACTCTTAACGCTTCAGAAGGGCCCATCTCCTTGCCATCGGAAACCAATTGCATCATCCGCTCCTGCAAATGGCCTGGCCTTTCGTTCGATGGATGGAGGAGTCATTGGACGATCATTGCTACCGATAAACAAACTTAGGGCAAACTCCATGTTATATAGCCATGGACTTAGTTGCGTTCAGAATAATATTAGTTTCAGGGTAATTTTGTTCAAAATATCGTAATATCATCCTATATATGATCACGACACGTTATTTCTACGAAAACAATATTTTATCTATTCAAATGCCCACACCACACTTCCAACATTCCGATTTTAATAATAATGGAATTAGTATTCAAGGCAATTATTGACGAAAAAATGTCAAGTATCATGCGAAGCTTCATTATAAGCAAGCTGAAGCTATATTCAGCCGTGCTCTTTGTGAAATATTAAGGCACACCTGATAATTCTTTTACCCTGCTTCAGTGTTTGCAAAAGAAAATTAAATTCTGAAATGAACCCACATCATTAACTATTTTTTTTCTCGACCCCATGCAAATTATTAATCAAATTCGTCCCCATGCTCGTATTTAATCAAATTTAACCCAGTAACCATGAAAACTGCAAATTAATTTATCTGACCCCTGTAGTTAAGTAAACGCCGACTCATGTTCTGATAGCCATTAAAGATCAACTACCAATTGATGTTCAGGAATTTTTTACGCTGAGCTTGCAAAATCTTTTACGTATCGAGCATAACGACTATGCTTCAATTAGCGGGAAAAATGATGGATTAATTTTTTTATTGTAAACGAACTTCAACCAAGACATTCTGTTAGCAAAAAGCTCAAAAGTGCATAGCAATCAGAGGTAATTTCGGTTTATTGGGGTAGTGATGCAAGCATTCGGCTAACGATTTCGATATTGGTTTCTGCGAAATGAGTTTCGATAGAGCATTGTGATTGTTGCTATTGACTCATACGTCTTAACAGGACCCGAGACAACGTATCGGTCGTTACAATGCGAATTATCTTCGAGGGAAGCTCCTACATTGGGAGCAATGAAACCTGACTTTTTGGTATCTTTAAACATCATTCTGTTAAAGAATTTCGCTTTTTTGTGTGCATTTTCGTGACATGTTTACTTTTGCATGGACGAAAACCTTGATTTAATATTAGAAATTACTTGATTAAAATATTGAGAGGGAGGATGATCGGCAACTGCACCAAAGGAATATCTTGTTGATATTCCTGCTGCTCTGCTACGCTCTGTAATTCGGCAAATTATTCATACGTTTCTGTGCAACAATGCCCTGGCAGCGCTAAACCTGCACGTCACTTATGATGAATTCGCACCAAGTCCCGTTGGCTTCAAACCCGACGGCACGAAAACCGGACGCCGGCATCGTGCCAGAACATTATTATCATAAACAAATTTATAATTATCTATTGCAGCTTCATCACTATAAATAGACAAAACTTCAGCTCCCTATAGTTGAGCAGCCATCTGAATATTGAACGCAAATGGTGCGCGACAATAGCCGTGCGCATCGCAATAATGGATCAAGATAGTAGCGAGACGCAGCATAACAACCTCTATGGTAATGCCCCACAATGCCTGTTGATCTCCACAAACATTTCGTGTCAGGCAGGAATCTCGAGCATGATCCCATTCCTGGATCACAGCCACTTGGAATGCCGATGATAATTCCCACTGCGCTAAGTCAAAATATCGTCAGCCTGATTCATGCATGTTTAATATGCAATAATGTAATAATAATAATGTAATAATTCATGACAATACTGTATTAATTCATGTATGTTTAATATGTAGCTCCAGGCCGCATTTAACGTTAAAATTTTAAATCGCTGCATGTTTGTTTCAATATTTGTGGTTGGTCTCAGATCAAGTTTCCATGAACCAATCTATATTCTTGGCTACTCTTCATATTAAGATTTGCAAAAATGTTAATTTATTTATTTTTTACACCAATTTAAACTTTTGAGCTAGCCCCCCACCGAGGGAAGACTGCAATCTTCAGAGTACGGCGAGTAACGGCGTTGTTGGTAATCATTTTCATGAGCCATCCCGTTACGAGCTGTTGATAGCGGCTCGAAATGAGGCATGCGGCGGCATGCCTCAACAGCGCAGCCTGACCTGCACTCTCGAAACAAGCGCTTCATAAAACAGTGGCATGGTATATAATAAACAGCAAAGCTAACAATTTAATTATCCAGAGGAACCTCCTTGTAAAATTCCATAGGAAACTTTGAGTAACAATTCGGAGTACTGCAAATCAAAGTAATAGGTACACTCGTCCGGCAATATATAAAATGTCGACATATTGACATCATAAGACAGTTGTGTTGGTACTTCATATTTTGTACGTGCGTCTCGCTGATTTTTACGCCGAGCACAGAGGTACATGAGGAAGTTGGTAACATGTGTGAGGTTTCAACGCAGCAGCGACGACTTAATGTGCTATTCGGGGCCTGTACTTTCACAAAAAGTTAAGAGATCGTAAGTTCGTCAGCCAATCATTGACGGCCTTTCAAGCAAAATCCACCAATCATAGACAAGAAAATAGAGCGTAAGTACTTACGTTCACTATACTTTCAAAAAAGTTAAGAGATCGTAAGTTCGTCAGCCAATCATTGACGGCCTTTCAAGCAAAATCCACCAATCATAGACAAGAAAATAGAGCGTAAGCACTTACGTTCACTTAGCCTGTTTTGAAAGTATGGCCCCGGGAGGAGCTGGTAACCCAGCAGCGACGACTTAATGTGCTATTCCGGGCCTATACTTTCAAAAAAGTTAAGAGATCGTAAGTTCATCAGCCAATCATTGACAACCTTTCAAGCAAAATCCAACAATCATAGACAAGAAAATAGAGCATATAAGTACTTACGTTCACTTAGCGAGTTTTGAAAGTATGGCCCCGGGCGGAGCTGAACGCCAGCCACGCGGTCCGCATATCGTCATAATGTGGTCGTGATCCTCGAGCGTGACGCGCGTAATTAAGCCGACCATCCCATTGCCAGCGACGGATCTTTAACGTCTCCTAAAGTCAACCCGTTGCGGCGCATGATCATCTAGTACCAGATTAAATCATCATTAGGTTATTAAAACATCTATATATAAATAGACATGCAATACGCAGCATTCACGTACGCGAAACCACGTACCGGGACTATCATAAATACACAG
Source organism: Hyalella azteca (assembly GCF_000764305.2). NCBI lineage: Eukaryota > Metazoa > Arthropoda > Malacostraca > Amphipoda > Hyalellidae > Hyalella > Hyalella azteca. Next base: position 12,504 of record NW_025946810.1, on the reverse strand, counting down.
TCACATTGTATTTGTAATTTATGTCTCCTCAGTAACGCACAAAATGCATTTGATAGAAAACGACGGTCAAGTCCTTATATGATATAAATTGTATTTATGTACGCCAAGAGACGGCCGGCATTTTTGCTTTGAACCTTGTAAGAACTTGATGAACATTTACCATTTGATGCTGACTGAAAATAAATTCGAGGAAGAAAGTATTCACAAAACAGCGTCATCATGGATGGGTCTCAAAAACAGACATTTCTTAGTACTGACGGATTTCCCTTTGGCATACAGGCTCTGTCACCGGCGATGTTACTAGCTGAGATCTAACAAATTAATGTGTTAATGAACTTAGGCTACGTATATTTCACACGATATATTCGGTTCCCAATTATATTCCTAATTTCAGCTCATGATTGCCACGATCGATTACTCGTGCAAGCGACGACAAAAAGCCTCGACTTTCAAGTTCTGCGAGCCGCGCTCTTAACCGGATCAGCTCCAGCGACGGCTTTGGTGCAACTATATATCACATTTCGCACGCTCTCAGAATTTGCCTTAGTCACTGCCATCATCTCTGTTATAGTGACCTCCAACATTATCGTTTTTTTCTTTGCCCTTATTTTCCGTTGACTGCGATCGAGTGATGCTGAATAAAACAATATGTATCTAATTTGAAAATTCTGGCACAGACAATCATATTTATTGTGAGATTATAGTTGAACTGTGATAATTAAGTTTCCTCCACCGTCACGTTTTAACGGCTACTTTTCATTCGGTGACACAATTTGCGATTTTTTCACGACTTAATATCTTCGTCTACGTCATAAATTTTCATTTTGCTACGAAATTTTCTTGCAGTGCAATTTCTGTGTCAGCTGAGAGCAAATAACATTGATACTAGCTCACGTTACAACGATTGTTCCAAACAATGCTTGACGGATAAACGGATAAATTCTCACGTCACTTTCACGGATAAATTATAAATAAACGGATAAATTCTCACGTCACTTTCATGATACTTTGAGAATTACCACCAAGTTTTATGCGGATGCGATTCAATCTAGCGTAGCCAGACTTGCTTTGTCTATTGGGAGAAGATATAACCCCGTGAAGTTTACGCTATCGTTAAATGCAAATATTTAATTTTCGATATTCTAGATTCGCAGTCATCATAAGTGTGCGTAACAATAGTACTGCATGAGCAAATATATTATTTATATATCTATTCGTGGTCTTCTACTTCTACACAAATGTGCCAATCGAGACATTTGTACGTTTTCCTCATTTTGCTGGGTCTAGATTTTCATTTATTTTGTTAAACTTCGTTTAGTTTCTGTTTTCCAGTCTTTATTCTTAAGTGATGCGATTTTTCACAAGGAAAAGTCAACAATTCTTTTTTAGAGCATTTTTTCTTGAATTACGAACTTAAGTGTCCCAAAGCCTCGACTAAAAGATCATGAAATCACACAAGAGTTCAAACCATCACAGAAACTTGGCGACTCTCCATTAGCATGGCTAGGCAAGTTCTTGAAGTTACCTGCCAAAAAAACCGCGTGGACACGTGGACGCGAAGCCGAAAAGCTGCAACCGAAACTTGAGTGTAGCCAATAATTAGGTTCTTAGGCCGTCTTCTTATCAAGGCCTAAAAGACTTTCGCCCACTCGTGCCTGGAAGGCGGATTCCGCGATATCATCACGACTGGCACTATGCAATTATTTAACTAATGCCATCTTGAGTTCCCAACATAGCACATCGTCAACTTGACACGGCATGGCTAATCGTTAGAAGTGTATATGTTGATATAATTACGGCCAAAGTGTGTATGTTATGAATGTAACGCTTGTGGATAAAAGCTGTTCAGTTGACGCTATAGCAACAGTAGGAAAACGAAAACATGGCATCATCGTGGATGCAATGCCCTAGGCTGTTCGAGGTATGCTTACCGTGCAGCGTTCCAGGCTGTTCGAGGTATTCCAGGCTGTTCGTGGCATGCTTACCGTGCAGTGTTCCAGGCTGTTCGAGGCATGCTTACCGTGCAGTGTTCCAGGCTGTTCGTGGCATGCTTACTGTAGCCGCAGTTTGACGCATCTGGTATAGCATTTGTTTATCACGAGTAGTTTTCAGCATCACTCTTTCTCCACGAGTCACTTTGCTCCCGACGCTGACCAGTACGGTATGGTGCGGAGATGCTGAACATTTGTTATATTGCTATTTATCAGATTTGAATGGTTGCAGGATTTATTACTGTATGTAATAGCCCTTAATCCCTTTGCAGACGAAAACGCAAATAATTTCAACCTGCGGCATTAGACTTGTGACACTATCTTGAACCCCGTTTGGCGAAACTTTACTGAATTTTGCTGTAATTAAATTAGTTTCTGTGTTTAATATCCATAGCTTCATGCCCTTGTGTGAATTACTAAGTCAGTGAACGTGAAGAGCATTACTAGAATGGTACGTAACCATCTTAGGCTGCAAGGCAGTGGTTACACTTACCGTGCAGTGTTCCAGGCTGTTCGAGGTATGCCTAGGTGTGGCAGCGTCAGTCGCACAAGTAACTGAAGTAGACAGTGACGTGATACGTAGTTTGACTGTACGTCTCTACCAGAAATCTAGGTAAATTCTCCATGTGGAAAATATAGAGACCATTTTTGAAGAAAATTATTTTTATAATGTAATTAAGCTGGTGGTAACAGTTTATTATATTCTTGTCGCTGCTGGCAACACCCTGCTCGCTATCATCTCTGAATGTTACAACAACTATCAGAGCAAGCAAGATTATTGACGTCTTAATTTAACGCGTCTCATCGACTTCCAACAATGCTTTCCTTTCTACTGCCACTGGCCTTAATGCAAGAGGTCCTTTTTGAAACCTCTGCACCGGAGCCCCATGAAAGTCATAAAAATTTGATGCTATGAAATTCTTAAGATATTTTCTTTTGCAGTGATACTTTTGTTAATTACAATTTAGAAAGGAGCTTAATCTTGAAAACCCGGGATATTAAAAAACGGCCTATATTTGGCTATTGCAAGGCCATTGAAAAGCCACTAGCAATTTTTTGACACCCCCAACATTTTTTCATCATCCACAGCCCTGATATATTACTACACGTGACATTGCTTAAGTTTATATTAGTAATCGCCTGGGAATAATAGAATGAAACTTGAAACTGTGCAGCGCTCAATAATGTGCACTGGGTACCATGAATAGTCGATGCTATGTTTCGGTCAACTTGTGCCAGGTCTTGTGAACAGGAAATTTGAATACCCACCCAAGGCATGCGTCTGTATAGAGTAACTGAAATGCTGTCTATGACATGTTACTGAATAAATTTCGCTTGAAGGCTAAAATTATTTAAACATTTAAATCTGTTGCCATATGGAATAACTTTAGTCTGGGATTCACTTAAACTCCAACGGAAAATCCTCGTTTACTGTGGGTATGCCGATGAGCCAAGCTCTAATTGCAAGTCTCCAAACGCCGTCGGATTGCGTTCCTGGACTCGCAATCCGACGGCGTTCCTGGACTCGCGTCGGACCTGTACTCATTGCGTTCCTGGACTCGCTCAATTTATCCATTGAATATTTATAATTATTCTTTCTTGCCTTAGCGATGCCATACCAAAGGACGTTATTGTTCTGCTCTGGCAATTCCTAAGTTTATGTCGCTATACAAGGCCCGGACTTGCAACCTGCTCCCTACCCTTCCCGCGGCTGTAAAGTCGCGCTATGCACCGAAAAACACAACAGTTGATCTGGCGCCTGAAAGTTGCGCTATTCACCAAAAATCTGAAAGTCGCGCTGTGCACCGAAAAACACAACAGTTGATCTGGCGTCTGAAAGTCGCGCTATGCACCGAAAAACACAACAGTTGATCTGGCGTCTGAATTACCTTGGAGCACAGCCGGCGCGGCAGCTACTTGCTTGTGCTGTCTATTACCAGGCTGTTCGTGTGTTCTGATCAGAATCATGCGAGTATCTTTTCAATTCCTGCACTTTTGTAACTCCTGTCATTAATTCAAATTTACACTGTGCAATTGAGGAGCTCGCCAAACATTTGAATGGTGATTATTGCTGTTTGTATACTCTTCATTTTCTTATTTATCATTAGATTTCTAGAATCACACTTCGCTCCATTAAGCTTCGGTCGAAAATGACTCCTTTTTCAACTTTGTCCAATGCATCAGAAACCTATTTGAATTCATTTTAGACGAGATTTTATATTGATTTATTATAACCGGATTCAATACGATCACAAGGCGGACAATACTCAGATACATAATATCGATATGTGTATTCGTAGTGAGAACCGGCTGATTTTTATCTATTCGATAATAATTCGTTATTAAGCCCAAGATGCCAAAAGACATTTGAATTTTGTAATAATGAAGGCAGTTCCATTTTTCCGTTCAAATATGAGGAGGCAGTTACCCCTAAAACCACGAAATACTATGTACATGCCGAGCCCCAGGGGCTTTACCAATGATCCCACAGACTCCCACACGTCCAGTCTTGCAAGGGGAGGCGAGGGATGCTTGAAACTTGCACTTCAAATAATTACAAGAGAACAATAAGCAGCACTCGATAATGATGGCGAGACAAAGCCACTATAGCACTAAAAATGCGCATTCCAAAGACATATAGTAAATCTGAAAAATGTCAGGTAAGTGTTGTACAACTGCGAAATTCTGAAGGCCACAATTCTGCTCAGATCCTGAGCGCAATGGCTGAAACTACTATTGAAGCATATTTTGAAACGTCCTATAGTCTTAACTAGTGAGAAACCTCAATGAGGAATAAATACAATTGGAACATTGTACCAGGCAAAACGTGCTGCCCAAGCCAATAACGTCTGTGGTAATATGCCTCAAACTGAGATCGCTGAGTGAACGATATTAGCTTGGTCGGATCCCGGCTAATAATGATTTTGAGATGAACTCGGCGTGTTTATTACGTTTGATTCTTTGCTTTGAACGAAAATGGTCGCTAAATGTTCCAGTGTTCCGATATGATTTGACGTCGACGAACTTTATAAACCCGAAAATTTTAGAGGATTATCTACAGTTGAAATGAAGGACAGAATTAACTGACGTTTTCTTTTTTATTTTAATGCATATTGAGTGCAATCAATTATTCAATATTTCTAAAATAATTCGTCGAACATTCATACGCAGTTTGAAGATTATATCTCCGCGCCTCTCGCCGATTAATTTTAAGCGATTTCAAATAATTAAGGAGACAGCGTCAGCTGCTCTAATATTCAACGTCATCGCACCGCTCTATGATAACCTCGAGCGAACTTTCCACAAACACAGGCGGGATTTGCTTAAAATCTTTTCAAAAATTGACGGGACCTCAATTGGTTTTTGGACCCCCAAATTTAATGAAAATTTAATAACTTGGAACCTCGCGTCTCGACAGGTCCCTTGCATCTTTTATATTCTGAACCCGGTTAGGAATTAACCGAGTTCTGCGGGTGAAGGAGAGGCAGAAGAGGCTTTTTAATCACGTATTGTCAGGACATTAAATTCGTAAATTGTAATAGCCTAACCCTGATGGGAAGTTAAAATTAATAATTCAAATAATAGTAGTATAACCTCTTGCAACAATTATGGACTGAGCCGTGAAAAAAGCTAGACAATTTAGTATCACATTATAGACTGGATTTACAAATTACTCGTCATAGTATATGGTGTAACTGTATTGTGTCAATGGTTCTTGATACCAAGGTTTAAAAATGACTCGTCAATGTATATGGCGTAAATGTGTGGTGTCAACGGTTTTTACTACCAGAAGTAATTTGTATCAAAGGGGGTTCATTTACTTGAGATCAATCCACCTTAATCACTTGCAGATTGAAAAATGTCAGCCTGATCCTGTGAAGAATAAGGTCTAGTTTATAACTGATATGACATGTGTAACCAGTCACGATAGGGTGTTCGATACGGGTCATTTTTTATGGTAGGGTGTTCGATAGGGTGCATTTATTTATGGTATGGTGTTCTATACGGTGCATTTATTTATGTTAGGTGAGGTATTCGATACGGTGCATTGATTTATGGCAGGGTGTTCGATACGGTGCATTGATTTATGGCAGGGTGTTCGATGCGGTGCATTATTTATGGTAGGGTGTTCGATACGGTGCATTATTTATGGTAGGATGTTCGATGCGGTGCATTATTTATGGTAGGGTACTCGATGCGGTGCATTATTTATGGTAGGGTGTTCGATGCGGTGCACTATTTATGGTAGGGTGTTCGATGCGGTGCATTATTTATGGTAGGGTGTTCGATGCGGTGCATTATTTATGGTAGGGCGTTCGATGCGGTGCATTATTTATGGTAGGGCGTTCGATGCGGTGCGTTATTTATGGTAGGGTGTTCGATGCGGTGCATTATTTATGGTAGGGTGTTCGATGCGGTGCTACGTCCAACGTTACATCCGACGACGACTCGGAGACGGAGGACGACGAAGGCGGCGCATCAGCGTGACCTTGGACTACGACGTCCTAAACTCATCATAAGGTCATAAGGTGCCCGAGACGGACAAACTCTACGTCCTTCTCGGGGATACAGGATACATATACTGTAGCACCGGTTCTGGTTAAGAAAAATGTACATACGTATCCATCAGGGGACAAGATAATTAGCGGCCTCTACCTCATCCTAGTTCACTTAGCCCGGCAAAATGGCGTATCAGTGCTACGTGCAGAAAATATGTCATTATTTAGACGGCACGCCCGAGTCAATTTTATGAGCGTGGCCTGTACGACTTTTTTCAGAAACAAGAGAAGAAGCCTTTAATGCTCGCTCGCGGACGTCTCGATCGAGAATACAGACCGTAAGTCCCGCTCAGGGTGAGAATACTATATCAATGACTTATTCAGTTACCAAAATACATGGAGAGAACGGCAGGATGCGTTGTGTGTACAATAATGTATCCCGGCATGACAGCAAAATGTAACACTGACAATTCAGGTTTATTGATTTTCCTTGAGCGTGAGTCACAATTCATGTATCTTGGTATGGATTGTGGCAAAATCGCGTTATGTACGTGCAGTGCAACCTACACTCCCATATGTGATCTGTAGCCCAGTACACGACTTCTTGACGCTATGTATTCATATAAATGCTGGCTTCCGCTCAATTTGCATGTCGTTTATCATTATATTTTAAAGTCCACTCCCCATTTTCTGAACACAACCTCCATTAAAACAATTTAACGCTCGAAAAGTACGAAATCGTCCTCTATTTTCTCAATATTACATGATGGGGCCTCTTAATCAGTCTTTCACGATGAGACCTCAAAGTTTAACCGAGGCAAAACGGATACCCACTCATTTAATCTCCATCCTTATACTTCGAGGAAGCCTGATTGACCAAATTGAATTTGCCCTCCCTGCTGCCTTTAAGTGAAAACTAAGAGCGCGTGTAACACAAGGAGCTCAGATATTGGACGTTCACCGGAGCTTCGAGGGCAGATCATTTCATTTGATCGCTGACACTGCAGTTGTGCTCAGCAAGCATTGCAGGGGAGACATGAGCAATAACGTGCAGGTCTTAACGCTTCAGAAGGGTCATCTCCTTGCCATCGGAAACCAATTGCATCATCCGTTCCTGCAAATGGCCTGGCCTTTCGTTCGATGGATGGAGGAGTCATTGGACGCTCATTGCTTCCCGTCTACCGATAAACAAACTTAGGGCTAACTCCATGCCAGCCATGGACTTAGTTGCGTTCAGAATAATATTAGTTTCAGGGTAATTTCGTTCAAAATATCATAATGTCATCCTATATGATCACGACACGTTATTTCTACGAAAACAATATTTTATCTATTCAAATGCCCACACCACACTTCCAACAGTCCGATTTCAATAATAATGGAATTAGTATTCAAGGCAATTATTTACGAAAAAATCTCAGGTAATCATACGAAGCTTCATTATAAGCAAGCTGAAGCTATATTCAGCCGTGCTCTTTCTGAAAAATTATGTCACACCTGATAATTCATTTACCTTTTAGTATTTGTAAAAGAAAATTAAATTCTCAAATGAATCCACATCATTAACTAGTTTTTTTTCTCGTCCACATGCAAATACTACCATCACTCTGTAGGCTTTCGTTACTAATCAAATTCAACTCAGTAACCATAAAAACAGCAAATTAATTCCATCTGTCCCCTGTACTTGAGTAAATGCCGACTCGTGTTCTGATAGCTATTAAAGATCAACTGCCTATTGATGTTTAGGAATCTTTTACGCCGAGCTTGCAAAATCTTTTACGTATCGAGCACAACGACTGTGCTCCAATTAGCGGGAAAAAATAATGGATTAATTTTTTTATTGTTAACGAACTTCAACCAAGGCACTCTGGTTAGCAAAAAGTGCATAGCAATCAGAGGTATTTTCGGTTTATTGGGGTAGTGATGCAAGTATTCGGCTATCGATTTCGATATTGGTTTCTACGAAATGAGTTTCGATAGAGCATTGTTATTGTTGCTATTGACTCATACATCTTAACAGGACCCGAGACAACGCATCGATCGTTACAATGCGAATTATCTTCGAGGGAAGCTCATACATTGGGAGCAATGAAACCTGACTTTTTGGTATCTTTAAACCGTTAAAGAATTTCGTTTACTTGTGCATTTTCGTGACATGTTTATTTCTTGCATGGACGAAAACCTTGATTAAATATTAGAAATTACTTGATTAAAATATTGAGAGGGAGGATGATCGGCAACTGCACCAAAGGAATATCTCGTTGATATTCCTGCTGCTCTGCTACGCTCTGTAATTCGGCGCATTATTCATACGTTTCCACGCAGCAATGCCCTGGCAGCGCTAAACCTGCACGTCACCTACGATGAATTCGCACTAAGACTCGTTGGCTTCAAACCCGACGGCACGAAAACCTGAAGTCGACCTCGTGTCAGAACTCTGTTATCATAAACGAATTTATAATTATCTATTGCAGCTTCATCACTTTAAATAGATAAAACTTCAGTTCACTGCAATTTTGCAGCCATATCAATATTGAATGCAAACGAAATATCAATATTGAACGCAATAATAATGTAATAATTCATGATAATACTGTAGTAATTCATGTATGTTTAATATGTAGCTCCAGGCCGCATTTAATTTTGAAATTTTAAATAGCTGCATGTTTGTTTCAATATTTGTGGTTGGTCTCAGATCAAGTTTCCATGAACCAACCTATTCTTGGCTACTTTTCATATTAAGATTTGCAAAAAAATAATTTTTTATTTTTTACACCTATTTAAACTTTTGTGCTAGCCCCCCACCGAGGGAGACTACAATCTTCAGAGTACGGCGAGTAACGGCGTTGTTAGTAATGATTTTCATGAGCCATCCTGTGACGAGCTGTTGTGATAGCGGCTCTAAATGAGGCATGCGGCGGCTGTAAACAGCGCAGCGTGACCTGCACTCTCGCAACAAGTGCTTCATAAAACAGTGGCATGGCCTGTAATAAACAGCAAAGCTAAGAATTTAATTCTCCAGAGGAACTTCCTTGTAAAATTCCATAGGAGTACTGCAAATCAAAGTAATAGGTACACTCGTCCTGCAATGAATAAAATGTCGACATATTGACATCATAAGACAGTTGTGTTGGTATTTCATATTTCTTACGTGCGTCTCGCTGATTTTTACGCCGAGCACAGAGGTACATGAGGAAGTTGGTAACATGTGTGAGGTTTCAACGCAGCAGCGACGACTTAATGTGCTATTCGGGGCCTGTACTTTCACAAAAAGTTAAGAGATCGTAAGTTCGTCAGCCAATCATTGACGGCCTTTCAAGCAAAATCCACCAATCATAGACAAGAAAATAGAGCGTAAGTACTTACGTTCACTATACTTTCAAAAAAGTTAAGAGATCGTAAGTTCGTCAGCCAATCATTGACGGCCTTTCAAGCAAAATCCACCAATCATAGACAAGAAAATAGAGCGTAAGCACTTACGTTCACTTAGCCTGTTTTGAAAGTATGGCCCCGGGAGGAGCTGGACGCCAGCCACGTGGTCCGCATATCGTCATAATGTGGTCGTGATCCTCGAGCGTGACGCGCGTAATTAAGCCGGCCATCCCATTGCCAGCGACGGGTCTTTAACGTCTCCTAAAGTCAATCCCGTTGCGGCCATGATCACCCACGACCAAATTAAATCATCATTAGGTAATTAAAATATCTATTCATAAACAAACTAGCAATACGCAGCATTCACGTACGCGATACCACGTACCGGGACTATCATAAATACACAGTCACATCGTATTTGTAATTTATGTCTCCTCGGCAACGTACAAAATGCATTTGATAGAAGACGACCGTCAAGTTCTTATCCGATAAAATTGTATTTATCTGCGCCACAAGACGGCCGGATTTTTTTTTTTTTCATGCTTGTAAGAATTTGATGAAAATTTGCCATTTGATACTGTTTTTGACAACAAAAATTCGAGGAAGAAAGTGTTCAGAGAACAACAGTAACAACAGAAAACAGAAATTTCTTAGTATTATTTGCTGACGAATTTCTCTATGGCATACAGGCTCTGTCTCCGTCGATGTTACTAGCTGAGATCTAACAAATTAATGTGTTAATGAACTTATGCCACCCAGATTTCTCCCGAGATATTCGGTTCCCAATTATATTCCTAATTTCGGCTCGTGTTTGGGATGATCGATTACTGTTACGAAGGCGATTCAGCTGTCCTGGACTTTTATTTATGGTATAATATCAGCGCGCGTCTTCCGTGATCAATAACTCGAGCTTGGCTGCAGTTAGGGGGTTTTCTACTTCAGAAGATGAGCGCTAATTTTAGGTCATGATATCCACGATCGATTACTCGTGCAGGCGACGACAAAAAGCCTCGACTTTTAAGTTCCACGAGCCGCGCCCTTGACGGGATCAGCTCCAGCGACGGCTTTGATGCAACTATAGATCACATTTTGCACGCTTTCAGAATTTGCCTTAGTCTCCACCATCATCTCTGTAATAGTCATCTCCAACATTTTCGTTTTTTCTTTGCCCTTATTTTCCGTTGACTGCGATTGATGCTGAATAAAACAATATTTATCTAGTTTAAAAGTCATGACACGGCACTGACAATTATATACATTTGGAGATCATTATTAAACTGTGTTTATTGTTTCCTCCACCATCAAACTGTGACAGTTATTTTTCATTTGATGGCACAATTTGCAATTTTTTCACGACTTAATATCTTATCTCTTAATATCTTAATATTAATATCCATTTTGCTACAAAAATTTCGTTTAATGCAATTTCTGTGTCAGCTGAGAGCAAATAACATTGATTACGCTCAAGTAACAGTGATTGTAATTATTAATACATGATGATTACAGAGCGTTTGCAAATTAATTTACTACTTATTCACCGTGCCCGATTACGGTCATTCCCGGCCATTGTCCGACTACGGCTCGCCAGGCACGCAGTTTATCTTCACGGCTTCCAAATCACCGCCACAATTTCCCGCAACAGCGGCCACGCGGCGCTCCCAGGAGGCGCGGCGAGCCCCTGAATGTGAACAAGAAAAGCCCTACAAGCCTGCAGCCAATGAAAAGTTCCACCATAAATATGCCTGATCGATGAATTCTATATAAGCTGCCAAACCACCGCCAGTAAAATTCTTTACCCGCAAGATTCCGCAGTTCTTATAGGTTCTCAATGATAGAACTTAGGATCGAGCTGATAATGTAAGTATATGCATGGGAGTCCGTGAAAACTGGCGGATAAAGTACAGGAGAAACGGATAAATTTCCACGTCACTTTTATGGTACTTTCAGAATTACCACTAAGTTTTATGCGGGGCGATTCAATCAAGCGTAGCCCGACTTGCTTTGGCTATTGGAAGAAGATATTACCCCCACTCAGTTTATGCTATCGGGAAACGCAAACATTTAGTTTTAGATATTTTAGATTCACAGTTGTTATGATCATAATACCGTATAGTATAATAATTGTTTGTTTATATGAATCCGTATTTATCTTTATTATTCTGAAATTATCTGAGCTCATCTTTAATTTTCTTTATTTTTCTTAACGTATTTGTATCAATTCTTAGTCCGTCTTAGGAACTGAACAAATGGTTCTTTGGATAAATCGTGTCGTCGTTAGGTAGAATATTTCGATAGGCGTTAGTCAATTTGTGGAAGTCGAATGTGGAGATCATATGTACACAGTGTAATTAAATTCTTGAATTCAACGTCAGAGATTATTGTCTCGTTTATTATCCTCCAGAAGGCAGCAGTGTACAACCAAAACTATGCGATCGTGAGGCTTTTATGGAGTGGTAGCCACGTATAGACTGCGGCGGCGTGTGCGCCACGACATAAAACTGTCATCAAAATTGTACGTAAGGTAACAATATTACTCAATATATATATTATTCATATTCCAATTCGTGGCCGTCTACTGCCACACAAATGAGCCAATCAAGGCATTTCTACGTTTTTCTCATTTTGCTGCGTCCAGATTTCCA
>NW_025946809.1:0-568 GCF_000764305.2 Hyalella azteca | reverse complement strand
AAGTCCCACGAACGGAGACCTCAAGAATGTTTGTGCACCGTGACAAAAAGGCATCAGATTGCCGGAACCAAAGCCATGCTTGCCAAAATAAGAGTCATCTATGATAATTTTTGTGAAATAGATCAATGAAGAGTCACCACATAATTTTTCTCCAAAATAAATTATTATTTTCTTTCATGGGTAGAATAGAGATTAGAATAGAACTGTCGGCACTGAAGTAAGAGGCTCGTGGCATGTTGCCGATTCTTAAACCATATCTGAACTATTACAAATCGTGCCTGCAAAAGCAGACATGAAAACTACCCTTTCACGTACAACCCTTTCACATATTTTCGGATCATCCATTACTAGCATTTAAGCAATTTTTCTACAACACCTAGATGTTGCTTAAAATATTTTCGTTTGAGGAACGAAAACAATCTAATTAGAGCTCGGAGTTTTAGGCTGTTTGCTTTTAACATGTTGAAAGCTTCATTTGATCTTTTGGATTGTTTCTTCCTCGAATTTAATCGTATCAGTAAAGAAAAAGGAAGAAAGCTCTGCGGAATAGATTTCCGCCATCGCCAGC
>NW_025946808.1:0-473 GCF_000764305.2 Hyalella azteca | reverse complement strand
TGCATGAAACCCGGCAAATCTGCTCTGACACTTACTCTGTAAAATATTAGTTACTTCTAAATTATTATTATCTATGAACCTGCATTGATATGCGACTTTTCTTATATATCCGGCAATTTGATATCGATCATGCTCAGAAAATCGGAAACGAGAATTTCAACAGTCTCAGCAAGTTATTTAAAGTGCAGGTACCCAAACGCCACGATTATCATCATATTAGAACTAAATAAATTTTCTTGTATGCCAATAGACCTAATTAAGATAACCATTCAGAGAAACTGAACATCATATAAGATCATGTACCATCAGTTCGGTGCCGCAGTATCGCGTGCACTCGAAAACCGTATTCGTGAGGCTCAGCTATGTCGGGGGCTGCTTAAGAAAATTATACGAACCTCAATCGATTTAGCCTAAATTCTTACTGAGTTCAAATGCTCACGAAAATAAGTGAAGTTGCATGGAAAAACAATTTC
>NW_025946807.1:81730-83017 GCF_000764305.2 Hyalella azteca | reverse complement strand
GAGGAGGACAAAGCCGAGTGGTGCACGGCTGATTGGTGGATATCCGGAGAGATCCAAGGCGTTCGATTCAGGGCTTATTGGTGCACAAAATTGGTGGTGCACGGCTGCGCTCCCAGTCAAAACACGGAGAACAATCCTTAAACTAAGTTAATACGCACCTTGAAGCTGTGGGTTCAAATGCGGGACTGACCAAAAGGGGAGGAGGGGACCTACTCATCTAACGTTTTCCGCTACTCGCTAATTCCAACCTGTGTCAAGCGTGAACCTGGGCGTGTGAAAAGTATCGTCAAAATGAGAAATAATGGGAAGGTTCGGTACAGAAGCCATTGAAGACTGAGGAGTGGAGGACGTATTCATAATAGTTACTACTGAACTCTTGAATGCCATATTTTTTTCTAAATGAAATGAAAGCTTCCTAAAATAACTCACTCTGAATTTTCGATCTAACCATTTATTCTTTATTCTTTCACACACAGAAGCAACACAGCACGAAAAGAAAGAGAAAAAAACATGCTATTTGGTAATAAAAGCATCCCCATACAAGCTATAAAAAAGCTTCGCAGGCGAAATTGGTGACAAGTATGAACGTAATAGTGGCACTAAGTACAACAAAAATTAAAACAAATATTACATTCTAAAGTAAAGGCAGTACATAAGTAAATTGTCACAAGAAAAAAAAAGCTATATGATAAAACAAAACTGAGCAAGAATATTAATATTAATTAAATTGAGCAAGAATTAAATTAAAATTAATATTGAGCAAGAATATTATCACGAAATTTTGTCTTTAAAATGGATTTAGAACAGTTTATTCTGAAATCATCAGGCAGTTCATTAAAATGTTTTACACAATTAAAAACAGTTCAATTTTTCTCTATTTTTAAACGGACCGGTGGAAAGTTGAGACGAACGCCTCTGGTATCGTGGAAATGAAGAGGAACAAGAGCAGCAAAAAAACTTTCAAAAAGGCGCTGATCATGAAAAAGTGCCCTATTAACATAACATAACATAGTGATCTCGGCGCTGCAGTGTAGGCCTGATGTGGCCTGTCGCCGATTCTTTTCCTTTTCGAGCCTTGTTCACAGAAGATCGAAATCGTGTCATTTGACCGTATTTTTCATGACTGACGAAAGTTTGAAATAGCTACTCGACTTCCACCGGGTTCGATATGGTGCTAGGCATTTCAAATCTGAACATATATTTTTCCATAGCTTTATCTAGTCTGTTCTTGAACGCGTTCATACTTGGAGCGCCAACGATGTCATCGGGGAGGCTGTTCCACATGTC